>NC_047114.1:31387687-31687687 GCF_902500255.1 Thalassophryne amazonica | reverse complement strand
CCGCAGACTAGGTGAATTGGAAACTTTAAATTGGGCGTAGGTGTGTGTGTATGAGTGTGAATGTGTTTGTTTGTCTATATGTGGCCCTGTGACAGACTGGTGTCTGTCCAAGGTATACCCCGCTTCACGTCCTGACTGCTGGGATCGGCTCCAGCAGGGCATGATAAAGATGCAGCATTTGATGGAATGTATTACACCATTAGATCAGACTTCAATAGAGAAAATTTACAATTGTGAAAATGTGTCAGAGCCAATTACAAAACTCCATACAAGCTCTCAAAAAACTTACATCTGAAAGCGGCAGATATAATGCCAACAAAATACCATCTGGGCAACATGTCTGAGAACACTGCATGGACAAAACAGAAATTGAAGTGTATTGAAGAAAATACAGGTGTTATTTTAAAAAAAAAAAGTTAATATTTAGAGCACATACTCTGAATTTTATTTCAACTCCATATACTAAGGGGTGTTTAAAAAAAAAAGCATCCAAATATTTGTCAAGTGAAAGATTTCCTACTTGCGTCTACTACAGCTGTGATGTTGCTACATGAATGCACAGATTCTAAGGTGCTGCTTTATGTCATTTTCAGGTTTTCTTTAAACGGTAACACCATCCCGTCATCACGGTGAAGCCTCAGAGGGATGTAATGCTGCCTTTTTAGGCTTCTGGACCCACCCAACACCCCCAGATAAGGACCACAGAAGACACACCCACATCCTTGCCCTGTCCACTAAGAGACCTTTTAGTGACAAATATTTTTACAGTTTTTCTGTAAGAGTGGAGAGTATTTAAAATAAAAGCCATGACATTTCGAGTATTGTGTATACCTGTTAGATTAAGAAAATAACTATAATAAAATCTACAGAAAGTCCTATTTTTAGTGGGGGGTTTTTTTTTTTACTTTGGTGATGTCACTGCGCATATAAAGGATGTACATTTGAATGAGTCTTGTATTAGAGTTAAATACACTGTTAAACAGTAGGCATACCAATAAAGTATTGATACAGTTTACTTATAAGTTGCATTTTTGTAATTTTTTTTCCCCCCATTTTCTCTTGCAGTAAGAGTTTACAGTAAGGGCTTTGTCAGTTTGTGGTGCCTTGTTTATCAGACGCACACAAATTAAATGCCACAGTTGGTTTGTACTTCAGTAACAGCAGTGTAGCTAAAAGTAGGTGGGGGCACGACTGAATACAAAACCCACTACACCACAGGGACCCTGGACCGGTGGGGAAAATATATCCTACTTCATGAGATAAACATCAATCTGACCTTGAATATCTTCATGGTCAAATTAGAAGCTGCATTACAACCCCAGATATGAAGTTATAATAGTAACCACAGACTCATGTGTGAACGGGGTGACCTTGATTGTGACCTTCAAAGTGAAATGCATTTGTGTATTTGGAAAGCCCATGTAGGACTTCCTGTTTGTGTACCAAGTATGGGCATATTTGGTGCCGTTTAGCCACAAGTAATCAAATTTTGATCTTGAACATCACATTCAAAGTGAAATGTGATGGTATATTTTGAAAAGGTATGTTTGACTGCCTGTTCATGTCTGATTGTGTGTGTGTGTGACCTCCGATTCATGGGTTATAGGGCTGCAACTATTTTCTAGATCAAGTCGTTTTAGGGCCCTGTCCCACTGGGGAGAGGATTAATTGCGCATGAATTGTGTATACAAATTGCGAGCGTTCATTGTCGTCCGCAACAAAAATGGCCAAAAATGACATGTCCCGGTATGAATTACAGATATATTATATAGCAAACATATGATGAACAGTCACGGTTATAATAACGCATGTAGTGAGGAAACTGATCAGACACATTGAGATTATCACAGCAGTATTACAGATGTACTATGAATGCATCGCGCATGTGTTGCGCGTGCACTGCATCTGCATTGCGGTCATAAAAGAAGCTAACTAGCACCTTTCAGCATCACTATTCACACCAACAATACAACCTCTGGAGCATTTGCTGGACTTGGACAAGTTGATCAGAGTGTTGTCATGCGAGGATTAACTGTTCATGAGTTTGGGGACCGGAAGCCGCTTGGGGTGTGACACGGTGGTTTTTTTTTTTTTTTGAGTGTGTCACAGAAAACAGACTTCAGTGTGAGTTGTGGCTAACAGCAACTCTTCCTTTTGTTGGTGTTAAATAAAAGTCCTGCATTGCAGCAGCTACGTCTTTGTGGATTTACACAGCTGGACCGGCACTGACTGGCTGGTATGTCACTTTCTGCCACATATAGTACTTTGGGTTTACGTGACGTGTTATGCATTCAGATTGTCCACAAATCAGCTGCAAAGCAGATGTAATAAAAACGTTTTCGTCATGGCCAATCTGTATGCAGTTGCTACAACATATTTTAGTTTGTGATGTGGACATGATGGGCACGCAATATATCTGTTTTACACACTGTCCCAGTTCGCTGTCAAGCCGCAAATCCCCGTCAGTTGCGGATATCAGTGGTTAACGGCAGATATACAGCGCATAGAGTGAGTATGTAGTCTGTATGAGCTGAGTATGTACAGTAGTGTTCAGAATAATGGTAGTGCTATGTGACTAAAAAGATTAATCCAGGTTTTGAGTATATTTCTTATTGTTACATGGGAAACAAGGTACCAGTAGATTCTCACAATCCAACAAGACCAAGCATTCATGATATGCACACTCAAGGCTATGGCATTGGGCTGTTAGTAAAAAAAAAAAGCAGAAAAGGGGGTGTTCACAATAATAGCATCTGCTGTTGACGCTAAACTCAAAACTATTATGTTCAAGCTGCTTTGTTAGCAATCCTGTGAATCACTAAACTAGTATTTAGTTGTATAACCAGTTTTTCATGATTTCATATCTGCAAGGCATTAATTTTGTTGGTTTGGAACCAAGATTTTGCTCGTTTACTAGTGTGCTTAGGGTCATTGTCTTGTTGAAACACCCATTTCAAGGGCATGTCCTCTTCAGCATAAGGCAACATGACCTCTTCAAGTATTTTGACATATCCAAACTGATCCATGATAACTGGTATGCGATATATGGGTGATTCTTTAACTACGGGCACTATTGGCCTTGTAAATGTAATTTCCACACCATTGCCTTACAATATAAAGCACCTTGGGGCAACTGTTTGTTGTGATTTGGTGCTATATACATGTGCTCTGATGTCACTGTTTATCTCCATAGAAACTACCCAAACAATTTTTCATACAAACTGTTTAAAGGGACATTAGTGTTGTGGTGGAAATTACGGCAATAGTGTGGGACAACTACATTTTGTTTAAAAAAAATCACAACAGTTGTATGACATTGAATACCCCAATTATGTTTTATTTTACTGATATTTTAAAACATTACAAAAAACGTTTCTTTACCATTCATTTTTATCATTGAAGATCAAAAGTCTGGGTGTGGGACAAGCACACAATGGCAATATTTGCATATAATGCTGCTGAAAAAAGGTGAAAAAGTCATCAGACTACTACAACAAATTTCTTAACACACTTTCATTGTAAAGATAACTATAAAAGTGTGAAATTTCCCCTTTTCTTATAGGTAACTCCAGACTGTCTTTGATCATCCTGGAGCTGATCAATGGGTGAGCCTTTGCCATTCTGGTTATTCTTCTATCCATTTTGATGGTTGTTTTCCGTTTTCTTCCACGCGTGTCTGGGTTTTTTTGTCCATTTTAAAGCATTGGAGATCATTGTCGATGAACAGCCTATAATTTTTTGCACCTGCGTATAATTTTCCCCCCCTTCAATCAACTTTTTATTCAAACTACGCTGTTCTTCTGAACAATGTCTTGAACGGCCCATTTTCCTCAGGCTTTCAAAGAGAAAAGCATGTTCAACAGGTGCTGGCTTCATCCTTACATAGGGGACACCTGATTCACACGTTTGTTCCACAAAATTGACGAACTCGGTGACTGAATGCCACACTATTATTTTGAACACCCCCTTTTCTGTTTTTTTTTTTTTTTTTTTAGACTAATAGCCCAATTTCATAGCCTTAAGAGTGTGCATATCATGAATGCTTGGTCTTATAACAATAAGAAATATACTCAAAACCTGGATTAATCTTTTTAGTTACACAGCACTATTATTCTGAACACACTTATGAAAGCTCACTCCACAATTTTATTTATCCAGCTGACAATCTTTTGTCAGCTTGTCGCTGTGCCTGAACACTGCACAAAACAGCATTTTCAGATCACTTTAACCCAAGTTTAAGTCTGCACATCATAGACTTTTATTTAATGTAATGACTGACGACATGGAATAACGGTAATAAAGATGGCAGCTGCCTGGCAACAGCTCACAAGCTGCATCCGCCATCTAGTAGATTAAATAGACTGATGGGCATAATAAAGAATAATAAGGAAAATTGTGATAATTGCGCAGTTCTGAGATTTTTTTTTTTTTTTTTTTACATGGAGACACAAATGAAAACAGTAAGCCTTCTGACAGTTTGGAAAACTGTCCACAACATTATGAGGGCAATCTTTTTTTTTTTTTTTAAGGGGAGAGAGGAAAAAAACCCAGCTCTCAGAAGTGATTAATAAACTTTAATAAAACAGTTATTACAATGTGCATCAAGAACAATGTTTGACAGTTACTCAGATTACAAACAGCACAGAGGAATGTTGTGATTGGTGATAAAAATGTTGGCTACGCTGACCTCATCAGGTTACCTTTATGTAGTCCATAAATTACAAATTACTCTGCAAATGTGACTAGCAAGTTTCATCTTGGCCAGAGTCTCAAAATGAGGGTGTTGCATCACTGAAACAAACACGAAATAATTTATGCACTTGAGGACGTAACTTTACGAGAAAAAAAAATCCAGAGAGTTGATTAAAAGCATCAGACAGAGGTGCGTTTGTCAGCTCAAAAGGAAGACTGAGGTCAAGGGGCAGAGTTTATTCTCGGAAAGTGTAAGTGATGCAGGAGCTGCACTAAGATACGTAACCCAACGTCAGGTCAAAGGTGAGACAACATACAGCACTGACGAGCTTCACATCTGAAATCACACGGCATTCAGATGATTTAGCTTTCTTTGCTCTTCAAAACAACACACGTGCTGCTTGTTATCAGCGTGTGTACCTTACAGCTGATTTTAGAACAAAGCCCTGACGAGTAGCGCAGCTTTGGTTATTCTCAGCTTCCTCAAAAAAGGGAACAAAAATGGAAATGTAACAGAACAGCCCAAAGGTTTGTATTCAAAATATGCCCCATTCTGAACGAGGAGTAATTTACTTCATCTGAGCAACTCAAACTACTTCAACGGGGGGGGGGGGGGGGGGGGGGGGGGGGTGTGTGTGTGTATAGAAATAGAACTGTGTAAATAAACATAATACTGTTTGAATATATAAAAAGTGACTTCAGATCACTCAAAACTGGAATATAGTGAAAAGCAATACAAGTGGCCAAGATTATACTTCCATTCTTCAGTCCTGTCACATCTGATTACACTCGAGCAGCGGTTCAAATACCTGCAGAGAGGAAAGACAAGGGTGAAGGCTGGTGTGGCACTCAACTGTCAGCCAACTGGGGCGAGCGGGGGTGGGGTGCAGCAACGACTCTACATGTTCCAAAACACGACAAATTAACCAGACAGAAGAAATGATCTGAGAAATCTCATTTGATATAACATGCAGCGTGTGTTGATGCTTCAGTGAGACTCGCTCATACCAGACTCTTTACACATGAGGGGCATCCCCATCTTCTCCCTGCTTCTGCATCTGGGCCTGCATCTTAGCAATCATCTCCTGCATTCGTCTCAACTGCACCATGTGAAACCACGAGAGAACAAAAAATGATTTTTTTTTTCATGCACACAAAATGTAAATAAAATGCATTGTTCATATAGTGTTCCAATATTTGAAATTAGAGCCAGTGGGAGAATGAATGGATGTTTGAGACTGTAAAGTTGTGATTGTGAGGCGATCCCACCTCTGCCTCTTTCTCCTGCAGGATCATGTCCTTGTCCATTTCCTCTGGCTCTGGCCCCTTTCTGCAGCCACCATACAGCTGAAGTTAATGTTTCACTGGTAACACACTCAACTACCAAAGTATTTGCAGAACACAGTACAGTCCAGCAAATAATCAGGGCCCTGTTTTAAATGTGTAAGTGCTTCAAGCAGCACATGGTGTTTACATGGTGTTTGGGCTGAGGGAGTGTCCATGTTCACACGTGCAGGAGTGTTGCTGAAATACAACATCAGAATTGGACGGCGAGGCAAATAATCACTACATCACTTTTTTCTTTAACAGAGTTGAGCCAAATCACTGTAAAGCGTTACAAAATATTTCACCAAATGAAAAAGGATAATCTCCGCTAAACAGCCTGGACGGACCAAAAGTGACAAAAATGCAACTATGGTGATCAAATCTACAACAAACCCAATGCAAGGCTTGTGTATTACTTTTGAACATAGTTTTTCACATTGGTGAGTTATAAAACCAGAACAGGGCCAATATAAATGTTTCTGGGGGAGCATATACAAAGATTAGCTAGGAAAAATTATGTCCACCAAACAGATTTGCATGGCAAAAACACCATCATGTTTTAGCTAATCGTTGCACTTCAATAAAAACAGGGCCCAGACAGGAAAAAAAGAAATGTAGTAAAAGTACATCAAGAAAGTGCATCTCACTTTTTCCACATTTTGTTATGTTACAGCCTTATTCCAAAATGGATGAAATTCATTTTTCCCCTCAAAGGTCTACACACAATACCCCATAACACTGTGTACTT
Organism: Thalassophryne amazonica; assembly: GCF_902500255.1. Lineage (NCBI taxonomy): Eukaryota > Metazoa > Chordata > Actinopteri > Batrachoidiformes > Batrachoididae > Thalassophryne > Thalassophryne amazonica. Next base: position 31,680,921 of record NC_047114.1, on the reverse strand, counting down.
TTTTTTTTAGATTTTTGCAACTTTATTAATAATAATAATAAAAACTAAGAAATAACATGTATACAAGTACTCAAAGCTCAAAATTAAGCTCAGGTGCATCCTGTTTCCACTAATCATCCATGAGATCTGTCTACAGCTTAACTGGAGTCCACCTGGGGTGAATTCAGTTGATTGGACATGATTTGGAGAGGCACACACCTGTCTACATATAAGGTCCCACAGTTGACAGGGCATGTCAGAGCACAAACCAAGCATGAAGCCAAAGGAATTGTCTGTAGACCTCAGAGACAAGACTGTCTCAAGGCACAAATCTGGAGAAGGGTACAGAAACATTTCTGCTGCTTTGAAGGTCCCAATGAGCACAGTGGCCTCCATCATCAGTAAATGGAAGAAGTTTGGATCCACCAAGACTCTTCCTAGAGCTGGCCACCCATCTAAACTGAGTGATCGGGGAGAAGGGCCTTAGTCAGGGAGGTGACAAAGAACCCGATGATCACTCTGTCAGAGCTCCAGCATTCCTCTGTTGAGTGAGAACCATCCAGAAGGACAACAGTCTCTGCAGCAATCCACCAGTCAGGCATGTATGGTAGAATGGCCAGACAGAAGCCACTCCATAGTAAAAGGCACATGGCAGCCCACCTGGAGTTTGCCAAAAGACACCTGAAGGACTCTCAGACCATGAGAAACAAAATTCTCAGGTCTTATAAGACAAAGTTTTAAATCTTTGGAGTGAATGCCAGACATCATGTTTGGAAGAAACCGGGCACCATCCCTCCAGTCAAGCTTGGTGGTGGCAGCATCATGCTGTTGGGATGTTTTCAGTGGCAGAAACTGAGAGACTAATCAGGATTGAGATCTGAAAATGGCTGTGCACCAACGCTCCACATCCAACCTGATGGAGCCAGAGAGGTGCTGCAAAGATGAATGGACAAAACTGCCCAAAGATAGGTGCACTAAGCTTGTGCATCATATTCAGGAAGATGTAAGACTGTAAATGTTGCCAAAGGTGCATCAACAAAGGGTGTGAATACTTATATTCATGCGATTTCTTTTTTATTTTTAATAAATTTACACAAAATTCCAAAAAAAATTTTCATGTTCTTATGGGGTGAGGAGAACTTCGAGGGGGAAAAAAAATTACTTTGGAATAACAGTGTAACATAAAATGTGGAAAAGTGAAGCACTGTAAATACTTTCCAGATGCACTGTAATTAATGCTTCATAAATGTTTTTGATGAGTTATAGCAGGTTTTAAATGAAGTGCACAATGTGTTATGTGTGTGTGAGATGGCATTAGGCAAACACGGCAAAGGCAGCACTGAGGAAGTGGAAAAAGCAGAATCCAGTGGGTGAGGTAAGGTTTGTGTGCAGAACACGTGGGAAAAGTGGGCGTCTACAACAAACAGCTACAGAGAGATGAAATAGTCAAGAGGAAAACAGCAAGCGACACAGCAATACCTCCCCCGGTGAAAGCTGGTACCTCCAACAGTCCAGTCATGAGATTGCACAAATCTATTGCAGCCAGGCTTCACTGGCCATGAAGGGCAGCAACGCTGTGATGAATGTAAAATCCTGGGCTGTTCAGAAGGAAGTCTACAACAATCCTTTTGGTCCACATTGAGGATTAAACCAAGTCCAGTTCTACACAAACTGTTCAGATATCAGCAAACCCTGTTACCCCACTACAGCCTGAAGTTTTACCACTTTACCACACTTGCTACTGCCGTGGACACAAAATCAGTTTGTCCTACAGAGCTGTGACTAGTTCAACTACCAAACTAAGTCAACAATAAGTGTTACTTATGAATTCTTTCTCCAGCTTCCTCTAATGCAGCTCTTTGTCCCAACATGCTGGGAGAGGAAATATGGAATTGTGTACCATCTATGCAGGTGTGTGTGTTCCTGTCACATTCTTCTGTCAACACTTTAACTCGCGAACACCTAATCAAATTCATTACAAAAGTGATATGCATAATGATACACTATATTTCCTCACCCTATGATGTTTTGGCCCATCTAATGGCCCAGTCACATGACACTTAACGAAGTCCTAACAAAACAAGAAATTTGGACTTTCGTTGGCATCGTTTAAACAGCTTAGTTCCGGCAGCGGTTGCTTCGTCAGGATTTTTAAACTGTCGAAATATTTGAAGGAAGGGCAATGAAAACCTCAATTCGTCCGTATTTCGTTTTGCTGGAGTTATTGAAGGTTTTTTATTGTTTGCTTAGTTTTTGTAATGTTAGCGTTTAGTTTGACTTTGTTCAACCAGCTGAATGTTTTCACACAGTGCAGAAGCAGTTTCTGAGCGCTGCTGCTGACGCTACGTTCCTGTACCGTTGGAAATTACAGGGCAAATTCAGCCTGCTTGCTCGTATTTTTTTTTATCTGGGTGGAGGGGTCAGCTGCAATGGGCTCAGGCACCTTACATAGGGATCTTTTGTGTGGATACAATTAATTATTTTGCCACAAGCAACTGCTGAATTTGAAACAAAATAGTTATGTAATTTCCGACGGTATTTGAACGCAGCGTCAGCGACAGCTCCTGCGTGCGCTTATTATTTTTATTAGCTATAACAATATGAGTGTAGGAATGACAATCCAGCCCTTGTGTACATCTGGCAACAGGTAGATGATTCAAATGATTATGTTAAGAGCTGTTCTGGAAGGCAGAATTCACATTGCGAATCAGTAGCAGCTCGTGGAATAACAGCACATGGGGAGTCAATGCGCGGCGAGAGCTTAGTAACATAAGACAGTGATACAGCAGTGACCACGGCACACCAGGGTTTTTTTTTTTTTTTTTAAATTGGAGCAAGACGGCGCACATGTCGATTGGGCTGCGACAGTGCGGATTCTGATGATGAAGGAGATGATCCCTCTTTTGTTTTGGATGAGGAACCACAGCAGGTGGACCCACCGACGTGCGCACAGATCTCCACAGCTTCTGTCTGCAGTTTCTCCAGGACTCAGGCGCTATGAGCTCTGTCCCAGCGCCGAGTCCTGGAACTCAGAGATCCAGACACACACTACTCAAGCTGTGGCTCCAGGCCCGTTTCGCTTAAAGTGTCGAGATTGTTAACTTCAGTTTTGTTTAGTTCCTCTTTCGTCCCTTTTGCGCTCTTGCTTCGCAGGCTATTTGGTGATAAAGCTCTTCCGGCCACCTTTTCTCAACGAATTGTGACTTTTTTTTTTTTTTTCCCTTAGTTCAGGAATCGTCGTGTGACTGGGCCATAACAGGATTTTGGCAACAGTGCCACTTAAAACACTGTAGACTCTGATTTTAATCATATATAACTTTTGTCCAATTAATTCCAACATTGATATGCATAATCTTGTGTTTCTCCACCCTATGAGCTTTTGGGACTGCCCTACATCTGTACGTACATCCTTGATTATGAGTGCAACTTATACATGAATACTTCAGTTACTCCTGGTGTGGGACGCTCGGTCCTGATGTGCCTTCTTAAATTTGCTACATGTTGGGTGTGTTGTTGTACTCGTGTCTGCCTACAGTGTGTCAGAGAGCCCAATGTTCCACCTGGTGCAAAGTGGTGTACAGTGCAATGCAAGATAGTTTTTAATTCCAGTGCCCATGTCCTATAAATCACTGGTCCACTTCCTGTCATGTGGGCATGTCAGTCTCACACCAAGGTGTGGTTAGTTGCAGAACTGGTCACTAAATACCACAAAACCTTTGCACAACAGACCAGGAAAAACTGGTCTAGAGTTAAGCACAGTCTATTTCTGCAACGCAATCCCCCAAAATCCTGACGTGTCGAGTTCACAATACATGTACACGCTGCGCTCAAGGATATGCAGTAGCGCATAATATAGCAAAAACACAATTTTTTATAAAACTAAATAAAAGTAATGGAAAAATATTAACACTGGTTTGTACCAAACTTCAACACTGCTTTAATCCCTCCCTGCAACGGGCTAGTATGGAGACTGGATGGACAACAGCTAAAAATAAAAATGTAGACTGCTGACAATACATTTTTAAAATGCATAATCCATGCTGGCAAAACACACACACACACACACACACACACACAGTGTGCAATAAGAACACACTGCAGTGTAACACACAGCAGTATACAGTTTTTACCTTACTGCTAACAGTGTTTCAAGTGAACCACCTAAATTTTGACTTATACTTTCTCTAATGCTTCCATTACTGATGCTTTTTCAGTGAGCACATACAGCAGTCAGGGTACGAGCGTCAGCTGAAAAGTTCTGCCTACCACGTGATTATTTCAATAACAAGCAAGATATTGAAGTGAAACTGGTATGAGAATAATCCTTTACTTATCAACTATCACTACACCAAACTGTTTCCCCCAGCAATTTCAGGCATGCCTTCGATGCAACATGAGCACAATAGTCTGTAAAAAAAAATTACATCCATGGATGTATGTCTGAAATAATGTACTGTTACTGAATTCCTTAAGGTGGAGGGTTGTGCATGCATGGACATTCATCTATGAATGAGTGTTATCTGTGATGACGCCTGTGTGGACGTCAATACAGTCAAGAGGTGGGTATGAAAAAGGAAAAAATTCTAAGTCATCCCTTCAGTCAAGACTTCTACTGAAGTCTATGACCTTTTTTTTTGGGACTGCGATGGCAGAGTTGTCAAAGAATTTCTGGACTGCGGAAAAACCGTGAACTCTGACCAATATGTGGACACTGCAAAAGCTACATGCATGTCTGAAGCAGGTTTGTTCTGGAAAAGGCAATTCTACAGCATGACAATGCTCGTCCTCACAGACACAGGATGCACTGCAGCAGCTCAAATTTTACACGATCATACCGCACCCACTGTACAATCCAAATTTTGCACCTTCTAATTTCTTCCCCATGCTGAAGTGTGTCGCTGGCACTGAGAGAAGACACCAGATTTCTTAACCAGTGGGATGCAAAAACTTATCTGGTGTGGGCGCAAGTGGGTATAAAGGGAAGGTGTCTATGTGGAAAAGCAATGTCACTACCTGATAGAGAACATTCCAAGCTTTAAGCAGATATGTGATTCATCTTGCATGTTATAGAAATAATCACATTGGAGGCAGAACTTTTCAGCTGACCTTCATAACAGGTGTATTCACAACTGTTATACTAGTCAATACACTTCCACTGTTTTGTGGTATTTCTGCTTGATGTGAACACACCAGTAAATCTAATGACTCCTGGCAAACTAGTTTAGAGAGAATCACAGAAGACACTGATTAACTGACTTTATGGATTTAGGGCCATCTAAACACTTGTGGAAGCAGATACACCCCAACAGCATTTGTGCCACATTTTGCATCATGCGCGTAACGCTGCAAATACTGCCCTACAAAATATACACGTCACACTACAATCTGTGGTTTGTTGTTTGAAGTGGGGGAGGTGCAAAGAAGCAAGCTGCAGACAGGTACGTACGCAGGGGACAGAGGCAGAATGTAACCATGGGAGGACAACCTGCCACCCCGTTTGAGACGGTCCGAGCGGAAGTTCTCATAGTGCAGGTCCTGGGTCACCTCCTGCAGATCCTGCATGTGCGTTCTGCGGGGTTGTAGAAGTATAAGCTGTTAGAAAAACACTTTGAAAATTACATGTTCACCGAAGATCATGTGAGATGATTGTGACCTGTAGTATTTGGGGCCAACACAGGACTTTTATGGAAATACAAAAGGAGTCTATTCCATCCTTTTTCAATACAAAAAAAAGGAGTAATTTTTCACTTATTAAAACATACAATGGGAGAACTGAGGGATTTTCCAAAGTATACACAGCAAATTAGACAAGCTATTGCTCAGTATATTCAAGCTGCCCCCCCCCCAAAAAAAACAACACTTGCCCTGGAGGGTTGGTTCTGTTATTTCTCTTACCGACTTCGTCAACACTTTTTTTTGTGACTAATCATTTTGTTCACACACACACCTACCGTTTGGCAAGGTACTCTGTACAATACAGTTATCACCATTTACCCATCACATTTATTACTGAAACAACAAATTTCTTTCCACACTGTATGCAGACAATGCAGCTGCTTTCAGCATCCTATGAAACACTTACATCAGCATAGTTCGCAACTTGAGGAAGTCATTGTGTTCTGGGTTCTCCACCTCCACCACTCCCCAGGGGTACAGGCGGCCCCTCACCTTCTTCCCCTTCGCCTCGATCTGCTGGTTGGATCCTACCACTGCAAATGGGATGCTGGCCTATAAAAAACAGTAGTTTATCTACAGCTATTATGATTTCAAACATCCACATATCATTATGACAAATCCAAAGGCAATACAGTTTCAGCTGAAGGTTATACAACTGCTGTATTTACATGCTAAAAGAAAAAATACAATCATCTGAGATGGACCCACATATACAAGCCTATCTTAATTCTCTGAACCCTGAATAGTTTAATTTGCTTCTATTACATTTTTATTTGTTGTGGGCTCATGTTTGACAGCACCTGCAAATCCTGTGACCTCCGGGGAAGCTGCACAATCATGGTTAAAAGTAGGCACAACTCAAAAATGTATTTTCTGCAGCATAACAGTTGTAAAGTCATAAGTTATAAAAGAGGAAGAAAAACACTTGTATTTCTTTGATAATTTTCCAGAAATAATAAAAAAGCATGCACATGCAGGACCTGCAGGAAGTAGTCCAAGCTCCAGTTCAGAGAATCATTCATTAAACTTTTGTCAAGTGGCTGCTGGTTTCAGCCAAACTATCCACAGCTTAATGCCATGTTCACACCAGACGCCATGCGACGCCACAAATTCACACTCGCTCAAAATCACTTTATTCGTGTTGCTTTACTCGCGTCCATCACGTCGCATTGTGTGGCATGGACTTTTGTGACACCACAACGCGTCCTTCCATAGGGATTACATGGCAACCTCTCGCCGCCGCCGTCGCTCGCGTGGCATCCTTCTATAACATTTGTGGTCAGGAAGATGGAAGTTTGGCTATGACAAATAGTGTAATTTTGATGATTAAAAAACCCCCACACCTTTAAAGCCCACCTTAAAAAAAAAAATCTCGTGTTTAAACCACATGTTGTGAGGTTTAAAGACAATTTGTTATGTTTGGAAGCCAGGAACAAGGTTTAGTTGAACCCCAAAAGTAGGCAGCCAGGGCTCTGGGATATAATGTAAAAATCACAGTGCTTTCTTCATCCAAAGAGAACATAAGATACAAACTACTGTGACGATTGGAACACACAGTGAGGGACACAAGGTGTGACGAACAGAAATACAAATCTCCACGGACACCACCACTTACAACTGGGAGTACACGGGGAAGATAAATACTAGACACGCCAACATAAATTCAACAGACCTGCACATGAACAGAAAACAAGGAGTGGCTTAAGACTTGAACTGATGAACAACAGGTGTGCAGAAAAAAAAAAAAAATAGAAGTTGACACTAAGCATACGCACGTGAATAACAGAATGCACAGAGAAAAACAATAAACCCGACAATAACTGGAGACTGATCAGGAACCGCACAACAACAGGTGAGTAGGAAAAAGAACAGACAAACCCAAACCCGCAGACAAAGAAATAAAAGACAACCACGGAGGTGAACAATACAAAAATAAATAATGACATCACTTAACTACAAAACAATTGGAATCAAACCAGGACACAATCAAACAAAAACAAGGACTAGGAATAAACTGATGTCCACCAGTAACTGGTGGCTGACACTGGCACTGGTGATACACAGATGATAAACAACTGGACATCTGACATACACAAGACACCGACAGAGGTAGCGTGCACAATGCACACACATAAGGGACCATCGGAATGACTCGTATACAGACAGGACTCTGGAGGGGGGAAGGCAGCCACACTCATACATACTCCAGGACAGACACTGAGATAACCTGGGGGACATGCACAATCGTACACACAGGTGACCAAACAAATACAGATACACGCTGGAAGCACGCACACACACGCACCAGGCTAACACAAGGAGGGGACATGCTCACACACAGTGGAGGCAGGGGAAACCGAGACGCACATGACAGATCAGACACACACCAACATACACACAAGAAGGATATCGAGGCACCTGCCAGTGCACACAAAGACAGAACGACCACAAGACACGAAACAAAAACACACACAAACCCCCCCCCCCCGAACAGACAGCCCCACAACACAATTTTTCCTAATGCTGTGTTTACACATAGGCAGGATGCGTTACGAATGTCATATTTGCGTCATTCTTTGCATATTCCTGACATTCTTTACATGACTTAATGCATGTGAATAGGTTTCTTAATACTGCATGTTGGTGTGTGTGATGTTCATGATTTTCGTGGAGCATGTTTTTGGCTGTCAAAAAATCTTCTATGAATGTCACACACCACCCTCATTTCGCCTCATGTCGTGGAGGACGCAACTGAGCGTGTTGATCCGTCCTGATTCGTGATGATCCTTAATAGAGCATGGCAGCGTTCTTCTCTGACATGTGCACAATTAAACCCGCTGCACTGCATTCAGTTTCACTGCTGCAGTATCCTGAAGAAGGACAGTGACGCCAAGTCAGCTATCCACCTGCTGCTGTGCCTGATGTTTGGGAAAATACGCGAGATGAGAGCCGCATGGAGGCACACATCTGGCTCTCTCCGTCTCCTCCTCCTCTCTGCACCACTCTATGGCACAGAGCACAACTAAGCATGCAGTCACAAAGTTCTTCTGCTGTGGATTAATCTACATTTTGAGTAGCAAACTGGAGCGATATGAATTGTACAGCAGCTGACGGCTGGATGAATATGTGTGTGTGTGTGTGGAGACAATTCACCTCATTCACAATGAGACAGAACTTAAGGCCCAGTCACATGGCACACGACGATTCCTGAACGAAGGGAAAAAGTAAAAAATGTCACAATTCGTTGAGAAAAGGTGGACGAAAGAGCTTTTACAGTCTGCGAAGCAAGAGCGCAAAAGGGACGAAAGAGGAAATTAACAAAACCGAAGCTCACGATCTCGAAGAAACGCACCTGGAGCCACAGCTGGAGCAGTGTGTGTCTGCGTCTCTGCGTTCCAGGACTCGGCGCTGGGATGGAGCTCATAGCACCTGAGTCCTGGACAAACTGCAAACAGAATCTGTGGAGATCTATGTGCATGTCAGTGGACCACCTGCTCTGGTTCCTCGTCCAGAACAAAAGAGGGATCATGTCCATCATTATCAGAATCCACACTGTCTGCTGACACGCTGCACACTCCGTCTTCCTCCAATTAAAAAAAAAAAAAAAAGTGCGCTGTGGTCACTGCTGTATCACAGTATTATGTTCTAAGCCATATATATTTATTTATTTATAACAGAAAACTATCAAAAGGGAGAATATATATAAGTGTAAAGATGTTTGAATATAGAACAGTAAATTAATCAGTGCGTGTGAACGCGCGCATTGACTCACGTGTGATTATTCCACCAGCTGATCACTGATCCACAACGTGAATTCTGCCTTCCAGAACAGCTCTTTATATCATCATTTTGATTCATCTACCTGTTGCCACATGTACAGAAGGACTGGATTGTCATTCCTACACTCAGATTGTTATATTTAATAAAAATAATAAGCGCACGCAGGAGCTCCTGCTGCCGCTGATGCTGCATTCAAGTACCGTTGGAAATTATACAACTTTTTTGTTGTTTCAAATTCAACAGTTGCTTGTGGCAAAATAATTAATTATATCCACACAAAAGATTAATTTTGGCAAATGTAAGGTGCCTGAGCCCATTGAAGCTGCCCCCCCACACAGATTAAAAAAATCCAAGCAAACAGGCTGAGTTTGCCCTGTAATTTCCGATGTACATGAACGCAGCAGCAGCCTCAGCGCTCACAAACCGGCTTCTGCGCTGTGTGAAAAAGTTCAGCTGCTCCAACGAAGTCAAATTAAACAATAACGTTACAAAAACTACACAAACGCTTAAAAAACGCCAAGAACGACAGCAAAACGAGACAGACGAATTGAGGTTTTCGTTGCCCTTCGTTCAAAATTTTCAACAGTTTAAAAATCCTGACGAAGCGCCCGCTGCAGGAATGAGGCTGCGCGAAGGTTAAACGATGCCAACGACAGTCAATGAAGGTCCAAATTTCTTATTTCGTCAGGTTTTCGTCACCCTTCGTTAAGTGCCGTGTGACTGGGCCATTAACGATGCGCTGTTAAGTGCAATAATCCCGATAATTTGCCAGCAACACGTGCCATTAATCGCAACGCGTGGTAACAGGTTGCAGCTGTTCCTGAAGACACCTGACGCCTCTGCCTCAAATCACATTCGTGATCAGCGGCCAAGAATGTATACTTCGTGACATTTGTGACCTGTCGTCGTTATGTGTAAACGTAGTATAAAGGAACTGTTGTTTAGGCAAGAAAGGTTTCAGAGTAGTGCACCTTGAGGATCCTGGTCTGCTCTTTAAAGTCCTCATCCTCATCTGACTCAGCATCAGGAAGGTGATAGATCTTAATCCCATGTTCATCAATCTCATCCAGGATCTTTATCATTGAGAAGAGACAAGACAGATAATTACAGTTTACTACTATAAAATGGAATGTATTCTTTATCCAGGTTAAATCAGGTGGTACTGCAAATCCAGTTTTCATGAGTTATTAAAATTTTTAGACAAGCGATGATTAGGGAGCATGAATATGACGACACTGTTGTCCTTACCCGGCGCTTGAGCCTCTCCCTCTCTCTGAGGGTGAGTGTGTCTGCTTTAGCAATGACAGGAACCACGTTCACTTTATTGTGTATGGCCTTCATGAACTGGACATCCAAAGGCTTCAGGCTGGCAGGAAGACAAACGTATGCACCCAAAGATACAAGAAAGAAGATGTAAAACAGAAGAATCTGAGGGAACATCAAAGTATGCTGCAGTTCTTACCCATGACCCAGCGGGGAGATAAAATAGAAGCAACAGTGAACTCTATTGTCGACAATGTGTCTGCGATTTAGGCCACTCTCATCATGGAGGTAACGCTCAAACTGGTCATCAATGTAGCTGATTATGGTGCTGAAACTGGAGCAGACATATAATGCATGCAGATTATAAAGTCTAACAAAGAACAAAACATAAACCATAGCTTTATTTTATTATATGTCTAAACACACACATATATACACATACATACATACACACATTACATACACAAATATATCCATCCATCCATTTTCTTCCGCTTCATCAGAGGTCGTGTCACGGGGGCAGCAGCTCAAGCAAAGCCGCCCAGACCTCCCAATCCACACACACCTCCCCCAGCTCCTCTGGGGGAACCCCAAGGCGCTCCCAAGCCAGCTGCAAGACGTAGTCCCTTCAGCGTGTCCTGGGTCTTCCCCGGGGCCTCCTCCCGATGGGACGTGCCTGTGAGCAGGACTTATGTCTCTTTTGTCCTTTATTTCACAATTATGACAGAGTTTTTGGAGTGAGCAGCAGTGCCACAGCGGCGGAGCGGAGTTTCTTTCTCTTTTCATTTTACGTGCATGTGCGAGAGAATCGTTCATGGAGATTATTTTACTTATTACCTACACAGATGTATAATAAAACAAATGGTGACTGGTTTCTAAACACAATTATGACAGCGTTTTTGGAGCGAGCAGCAGGCCTGCAGCAGGGGGAGCGGAGTTTTTTCCCCTTTTTTTTACGTGCGCGCACGAGTGTGGGTGGAGAGCTGCTTCCGCCTCCAGAGGCGTCGGACTGTTTGCCAGAATTTCTTTGAGGCTGACCGATAGTCCTCCTCCATGGCCTCTCCGAACTCCTCCCAGACCCAAATTTTTGCCTCTGCGACTGCACAGACCGCAGCATGCTTGGCCTGCCGGTACCTGTCAGCTGCCTCTGGAGTCCCACTTGCCAACAAAGACAAGTAGGACTCCTTCTTCATCTTGGCGGGATCCCTTACTTCTGGCGTCCACCACCGTGTTCGGGGATTGCCGCCGCGACATGCACCAAAGACCCTGCCACCACAGCTGTGAGTGGCCGCATCAACAATGGAGGTGGAGAACATGGTCCACTCGGACTCCATGTCTCCAACCTCCCCCGGGATCTGGGAGAAGCTCTCCCGGAGGTGGGAGTTAAAGACCTCGCTGACAGAGGGTTCCGCCAGTCGTTCCCAGCAGACCCTCACAATACATTTGGGCCTGCCAGGTCTGACCGGCTTCCTCCCCTCCCAGCAGATCCAACTTACCACCAGGTGGTGATCGGTCGACAGCTCAGCCCCTCTCTTCACCCGAATGTCCGAGACATGTAGACGAAGGTCAGATGACACGACTGCAAAGTCGATCATCGACCTCCAGCTCAGGGTGTCCTTGTGCCATGTGCACTCTTGACCTCACTGCAGCATTCGATACAGTGGACCACTCCATCCTCCTGAACCATCTAGCCCAGCAGGTGGGCTTTCAGGGACCCATGCTGCAGTGGTTCAGGTCCTATTTAACAGACAGGTACTTCTCTTCTGTTTTCATCAATGGCCACTCCTCTTCTACAGCCTGACTGTCTTCTGGTGTCCCGCAAGGCACCATTTTGGGCCCAGTTCTATTCTCTCTTTACATGCTGCCTCTGGGTTCAATCATCTCCAGCCATAATGTGTCTTTTCATATGTATGCCAATGATCTTCGAATCTATCTACCAGTCTCACGAGATTCTCCAGATGCATCTCAGGCTATCAACACCTGTATGGATGACATCAAGCACTGGCTCACACAGAATTTCCTGAGTCTAAATGAATCCAAAACGGAATTCTGTCTTTTTGGCACCACAAGCCCACTCGCTGTTGTCTCAAACGGTCACTCACTTCCTCACCATAACACCGTAATCAGAAATTTGGGAGTTCACTTGGACACTGACCTAAGTAAGCAAGCTTTATTTATAAAGCGCCTTTCACAGACCAGGGTCACAAAGCGCTGCACATGGCATACAAAAATAATCTAAAAATAACATATAAAAAACAATAAAATACAATATTAGGCTAAAAAGCTAACTTAAAGAAATGCGTCTTTAGTTGCCTTCTAAAAGTATCTATACAGTCCACAGAACGAAGGGCACAGGGAAGCTCATTCCAGAGGCTAGGCGCCACCGCTTTAAAAGATCTGTCCCCGCGAGTTTTAAAACGAGTCTGAGGAACCATCAACAGGTTCTGATTGGATGACCTGAGGCTCCTGGAGGAAGCATAAGGCTGGATCAGGTCCCTGATGTAGTCCGGTGCCTGTCCATGCAGAGCTCTAAAAGTCAATACCAGGATTTTGTAATGAATCCTGTAGGAGACAGGCAACCAATGCAAAGTATTAAGGATAGGAGTAATATGGTCCCTCCTGCGGGTGCGGGTAAATAGGCGCGCAGCAGAATTTTACACAACCTGCAGGCGGGCCAACTCCTTCTTATTCAGACAGGTGAAAAGACTGTTACAATAATCCAAACGCGATGAGACGAACGCATGAACAATCATCTCAAGCTCTTTTAAAGTCACCATCTTACGGAGCTTAGAGATGTTCCGAATTTGGAAAAAACAGTTCTTAACCAGGTAATTTGTGTGCTGCTCCAGAGACATCCCTCCATCCAAAACGACACCCAGGTTATGGAGGCTGCTTTTGACCGTGCAGCTTAGGCTACCGAGATGCTGCTTAATTCCAGGTACAGCACTATCTGGTGCTACAATCAGAGTCTCAGTCTTATTGGAATTTAACTGCAGACTGTTCTCAGTGAGCCATTCCGTAATTTTGGACAAACAATTTGTGAGAGAGCAGAGTTTCTGTGGCTCAGTTGTCTTAAAAGAGCAGTACAACTGCAGATCATCAGCATACAAATGATAGGACACATCACTGAACTGATGGATCTATGGACCTAAATCTCCATAAACAAATTGACTCTGTTGTTAAGACAAGCTTCTTTCAGCTCCGCATTCTCACAAAAGTGAAACCCTTCCTCAGTTGTTGTGAACTGGAGAAAGCAATCCACGCATTCATCAGCTCACGCTTGGACTACTGCAATGCTCTGTACATTGGACTCAGTCAAACATCCTTACACAGATTACAACTGGTACAGAATGCTGCTGCCCGGCTCCTCACAAATTCTCGTAAACATCACCATATCACATCTGTTCTGCGCTCTCTCCACTGGCTGCCAGTGAAATACAGAAACCAATACAAACTTCTCCGGTTCGTTTTCTGCTCCATCCACAGCCTCGCACCTGCGTATTTATGTGAGATTCTGACCCTTTACCAGCCCAGCAGATTTCTATGATCTGCACAGCTCTACTTGTTGGAGCAGCCCAGGTCTCGAAGCAAACAGTGGGGTGATCGTGCTTTCGCAGTAGCAGGTCCTAAACTTTGGAACTCGCTGCCCCTCAACTTGCGTGCCATCTCGGATCTGCCCCTTTTTAAAACAAAACTCAAAACGTATTTGTTTAGATGTGCTTTTGATACTTAGTCTTGTTTAGACTTGGGAATAAAATGTATCTGTGTTCTTCTTTTTAACTATATTTTAAATACGATTTTTATATGTACAGCGCTTTGGTCAACTTAGGTTGTTGTAAAGCGCTTAAATAAAATTTGATTGATTGATTGATTCTTACGGACACCCTTGTGCTTGAACATGGTGTTCGTGAGCCATAGCGTGTTTCCTTCTCAGATGCTCCTGCATCGCTTTTGTACTGCTGTGGAAGGCAAGTTCTGCCTTGCAGATTTTGCATTGCACGTTTCTCTTTAATTTGGTTAAAATGCTCTCAAACATATGAGCTTCGTTGCCAGCTAGCCATGATATTATTAATGATATAATGTTTCAGGTGACATCAGCAGTTTTGAAAGAAAAACAAAGTAAAAAAAACAAAAAAACAATGATATTGATTATTAAATTTGTCACAGATGATTCATGACAGCCCTATTTGGCACCCTTATTCGTTTCACATTTTGCACAGCGTTTTATTAAATCGCAAAACTCTGGCTCCGATGGAAGACAAAAACAAACCTCCTACCTGTTTAAAGGCAGTAGACTCTGCAGTTAAATAAACAGTTTGTTGCTGTCTGTGATTCCTGCTCATTAAGATAAAAAAAAAAAAATCCATAATCTTTCCATCAGTCTCTCACTGAAAACAGCGTAACATCCAGTCTGTTGGTGACTGTCAACACTTGATGCCAGTTTTTGTTGTGTTCTCGTCCAGGAGTGCTGCGTGTGCTCTGTGCTCCACTCTCTCACACTTAGAACAGCAAACATCGAGGCAGTGGACAATATTTATCTGAACACACATAAAAATTAATAATGAACTTTGCGGTCATCAGCTGACAAGGAACTTGTTTTGGTGGATGGAAAAATTACTTTTGTTGGACAAAAACTAACAAAAGGAGCAGCTCCTTCACCATGCGACTGTGGCAAAGCTAGCTACATTGCCACACAAAACTTTCTGTCTCTTGCACTAGGCTTTCACAATAAGAGCACTGGACAAACAGATGTTATGAGAAATCCAAGATGGAAGAGGAGAAAAACCATTTTGCTTTTTACAATATGCTGGGGGTCACAAAATTATTTTAAGTGGGTGTTTAAGGAACTTTAATTATAATTATTATTTAATTTCGGGTGGGTATTTAAGCAACTTTGTTCAAAAAAGGGGGCGTAGGCTGATGCTCATCCCTGGGCCCTCACACACACAAATACGGTGCATATATATATATATATATATATATATATATATGAGAGAGAGAGACAGAGAGAGAGAGAGAGAGAGAGACAGAGAGAGAACTGCTGAACAGTTCAAAGAATTAGTGACTGTCTACTTTAAGATCACATGACTGACAACATCAGATGCACTGTGTTGTGCCAGAATCGGATGTTTCTAATCAGTGAAAAAGTTTAATACCAGTCCTGGCTGTTGATGGCGTCCCCATATCCTGGTGTGTCCACCACAGTGAGACGGAGCTTAACTCCTCGTTCTTCAATTTCCACTGTTGATGCCTCAATCTGAACAGTCCGCTCTATCTTTTCTGTTACCAGAGAAGATGTTACAAGGATGCACATTTTTCAGGCAAATTAAGAAATCTCTAATGAACTTCATAAAACATCAGTGCAAAGTGCAACATGAAAATTCAGTAAGGTATGTCTATAATATATTCCCGTTCTAAGGTAGAACATATATGAAGATTACCAGGCATGAATAAACGTTTCATACCAAAACTTAACCTATACCAGTCTGCCGGGGTAGAAAATTCAATAAGGTATGTCTATTATAATTACATGTGTATTGTGTGCTTTTTCTTGAACTTTGGAGAATAAATAATAAAAAAAAAACACAAGAGTTGAAAATAAGATGAACATAATCAGCTACTCAAGAGTAAGACTGATCAAAAAACACTGAGCTTTGTGTGTATGTGCTCATGTTTTACCTGCTGCTCCAGGGATGACCCGCTCAGGGTAAAGGTCAGTGAGGAAGAGGCTGTTGATCAAAGTGGATTTTCCCAGACCAGACTCACCTTGTGAGAACAGAGAAGAATGAGACAAACGGTTATACAGCTAGTATGAGAAATCAAATTCAAAATAGGGACAAAATACAACAGAAAAAAATTCAAACACAGAGTACAGGAAATCTAAACTGTGCTGCAGGAAATGTGATACCTGCTTCTGATGCTGCCTCACACTAAAAAAAGGAAATACCAGACCTGCAAACACTATTTGCAACTCAACAATTTTGCAGCTCAGTAACCAATAAGGAGACTGCTGCTTTCACACTTGAATGTGTTCACTGTGAATCAAAGATAGAGGGCTGATGCATACCCTGCACGCTCCACATACCACAATGTACAAGTAAAAATACATGTCTGTACTAGTGTTTTGTTTTTTTTACCATGTATGAACTTAATCATGTGACTTCAAAAAGAAGTCATTCATACTAATCAAGTATTTTTCTGGTCAAAATATGCTTTAGACTATCCATCTAGGCTTCTTCCTGCTTGCTGCTGTGTTGATGTACAGGGTAAAAATGTACCTTTATAGGGTGTCTCAAAAAAATTTACCCAAAAGTAGTTTGACAGCACAGAAAAACAAATCAATAGACATTTTCTGCATGACCATGTGGCTGAAGCATGTAATTTTTCTCCTCAATGCAGTTTTTAGTTCAGCCTTTCCTTTTTGATGTTTTAATGGTCCAGTCAAACACGGCACTTAACGAAGGGCAACAAAGTCCTAACGAAACAAGAAATCTGGACTTTCGTTGGCATCATTTAACCTTCGCACAGCTTCGTTCCTGCAGCTGGCGCTTTGTCAGGATTTTTAAAAACTGTTGAAAAATTTGAACGAATGCCACCGAAAACCTCAATTCGTCCGTATTTCATTTTGCTGTCGTTCTTGAAGGTTTTTTTTTTATTGTTTGACAATGACAGCTCTTAAAGAATTATAGGGTTATCTGCATGTGAATCAAGAAACTGTGAATGACGCAACATTTATTTGTTGCATCTCCATGCACAGCTTCATGTTAGGGTGAAATAGAGAAGGACTGTAAAACAGGAAAACAGAACAAATCTAGGCTCAGCTTTCCCATACGCCTACAGGTAAACTATAGCTGAAGCGTAGCTCCCCACCCCCTTAAAAAAAATCTTCCATTCACTGCAATTTGCTGTGTAACTGGTGATGCAGCACACAGAAGTCACACTATGCACAATTTCTACAACCACAAAAGCCTGTAACTCCTTCAGAACTGTCTGGGAGTCTTGGTGGCTCCCCTCACAAGCCCCAACATTTATGTGTTCTAGGTCTTAAATGTAAGCAGAGGGAAAAAAATATGGACTCACTCAATTCTGAGGAATAAATTATGGAATCACCCTGTAAATTTTCATCCTCAAAACTAACACCTGCATCAAATCAGATCTGCTCGTTAGTCTGCCTCTAAAAAGGAGTGATCACACCTTCGAGAGCTGTTGCACCAAGTGGACTGACATGAATCATGGCTCCAACACGAGAGATGTCAACTGAAACAAAGGAGAGGATTATCAAACTCTTAAAAGAGGGTAAATCATCACGCAATGTTCCACAAGATGTTGGTTGTTCACAGCCAGCTGTGTCTAAACTCTGGACCAAATACAAACAACATGGGAAGGTTGTTAAAGGCAAACATACTGGTAGACCAAGGAAGACATCAAAGCGTCAACACAGAAAACTTAAAGCAATATGTCTCAAAAATCAAAAATACACAACAAAACAAATGAGGAACGAATGGGAGGAAACTGGAGTCAACGTCTGTGACCGAACTGTAAGAAACCGCCTAAAGGAAATGGGATTTACATACAGAAAAGCTAAACGAAAGCCATCATTAACACCTAAACAGAAAAAAAACAAGGTTACAATGGGCTAAGGAAAAGCAATCGTGGACTGTGGATGACTGGATGAAAGTCATATTCAGTGATGAATCTCGAATCTGCATTGGGCAAGGTGATGCTGGAACTTTTGTTTGGTGCCGTTCCAATGAGACTTCTAAAGATGACTGTCTGAAGAGAACATGTAAATTTCCACAGTCATTGATGATATGGGGCTGCATGTCAGGTAAAGGCACTGGGGAAATGGCTGTCATTACATCATCAATAAATGCACAAGTTTACGTTGATATTTTGGACACTTTTCTTATCCCATCAATTGAAAGGATGTTTGGGGATGATGAAATCATTTTTCAAGATGATAATGCATCTTGCCATAGAGCAAAAACTGTGAAAACATTCCTTGCAGAAAGACACATAGGGTCAATGTCATGGCCTGCAAATATTCCGGATCTTAATCCAATTGAAAATCTTTGGTGGAAGTTGAAGAAAATGGTCCATGACAAGGCTCCAACCTGCAAAGTTGATCTGGCAACAGCAATCAGAGAAAGTTGGAGCCAGATTGATGAAGAGTACTGTTTGTCACTCATTAAGTCCATGCCTCAGAGACTGCAAGCTGTTATAAAAGCCAGAGGTGGTGCAACAAAATACTAGTGATGTGTTGGAGCGTTCTTTTGTTTTTCATGATTCCATAATTTTTTCCTCAGAATTGAGTGATTCCATATTTTTTTCCCTCTGCTTGGTCTAAAAAAGTAACCGTTACTGACTGCCACAATTTTTTTTCCTGATTTCTTATAGTGTTTCTTAAAGCCAGAAAGTTGCTATTTGAAATGACTTTAGTTTTGTGTCATGTCTGTGATCTGCTTTTTTTCTACAAAAATTAAACAACTGAATGAACATCCTCCAAGGCCGGTGATTCCATAATTTTTGCCAGGGGTTGTATATACACACTCCAAATCTGTTTACTGTAGGGAGAACTGCAGTTATCTAAACGTCTATACAGAGACATTAAAAAAGTATGTCACAAAAGCACTCCATAACCATATGTGCAGTTGTCAGAGCGGCTGCGTCTACAATAAATCCCTCAGGGCCCATGAGCTACATTCCAGCTGTGGTTTATTTTAAAGCAAAAGGATGAGCAGTGTTTCGCAGAGCTTCTAAGCTCCCACATCACTCTTCATCATGAGGCTGAGCATTGACACGGTCCTCAGACACACATCAAATGTTGACGAACTAGACAGAATGTTACATGCATACAGTGAACACCGTTGCCTCACTGAAGCAGGGTCACACTCATAACAAAAGACTGCACATAGACAAGTTTATATCAAACACATGACAAATAAAATGAGAAAAGTCTGAACAGCAGCACTGGTCCCGTTTACATGCACATAAACATCCGGTTGCTATCCAATTACCTGCTGTTGTCTGAATATTAAGTGGTCATGTAAAAGGCAAAATCCGATACGCTTTATCCAATAACGACCGTTATCCATTTATGAGAAATCGGATTAACGCACATGGATTTCTCCCCGATACTTCGATTTCTTCGGTACATGTATACCATTAATCTGATTTACAGTGAATCCAGAAGGTTTCCCTCAAAATTATACACACAATTGTACACTCCATAACCACGTGAAATATATATATTTTTTTGCAAATTTATTAGGAACAAAAACTAAGAAATCACACGTACGTAAGTATTCACAGCCTTTGTAATGAACCTCAAAATTGAGCTCGGGTGCATCCTGTTTCCACTGGTCATCCTTGAGATGTTTCTACAGCTTATTTGGAGTCCACCTTGGGTAAAATCAGTTGATTGGACATGATTTGGAAAGGCACACAGATGTCTATATATAAGGTCCCACAGTTGATAGTGCATGTCAGAGCACAAACCAAGCATGAAGTCAAAAGAACCGTCTGTAGACCTCCAAGACAGGACTGACTCAAGACAATTCTGGGGAAGGATACAGAAACATTTATGCTGCTTTGAAGGTCCCAATGAACACAATGGCCTCCATCATTCATAAAAAAAGTCCACTGTGTATCCAAAAAATTTACCAGGATACACAAACGTTCTTCAATGTCCCTGTGTGTTTCAGCATTTGATAGAGAAAGTTTCTTGGAGATCTATCTGGTTCATAGGTAAATGTATTAAAGTTTGGCATTTCCTAAAAGCGAAGACATCAACTCTGGGAACCTACTCGTTGAGTGAGAGAGAGAGAGCGCGCGTGCGCTGTCTTTTCTCTATAAAGTCTATGCTTTTCTTTTCAAGAGCTGTTCTTTCTCCTTTTTGAAAGAAATCCAACTTATGAACTGAAATCATGAAAGACAGGTTTTTCTGATTGTTAGATTACTGAAGTCCATGAAAATGCAAGAGCTCAGATTATTACAGTTATCTTATTACACTTTTATATGAACAATGTGCTTCAGAAACAAATTTAGTTAAACTTTACTAACAGGGTTCCTGAGGCCAAAAACAATGTTGAGCACTCGGCAGTATGTTTAAGAATTGCATAGGCAATAGACAGAGTAGTACTCCTGGATTTCCAGCATCAATTATATATATATATATATATATATATAAAAAACTTTCAATCATACAGGATTTCCCTTTGATGTATAGCACTCTCATTCAATCCCACCTGTGTCAGATGGGAAGTAATCTACTATACTATAGTACACTGTAGTTAGGGTGTACTGCTTTTGAACCTACAATTCAATAAAAATCATAGCTGATCCGATACCAGAGAAGAGCCACTGTGAATCCTCAACTGCTGTTTGCTCTCTGCTTGTTTACTGGCAACCGGGAAGAGGAGGGGAGAGGAGTTTTTGAAGCTGGGCTGTTTGAGAGAGCTCTCTTCCGCTGTGTTCTACCTGCAGGTAGTGGCAAATTTCTGCTCGGCTCTCGGGTTCAAATTTTCTGTTTGTCGAACACAGATTTTCCAAAAAATTAACTGAATCACTGTCCCAAGGCTGTAAAACGCCAGCTCAGCGTGCAGCCGAGGACAAGCTGAACAGAGATTCTCTCTGCTGAAAGGAAAAAGTCTCCATTAAAATCCTGCGCATGAATGTCAGTGATGATACATTTATTTTACAGTTGAAAGGCTTCGTGTTTCCAAAAAGTTTGAAGTTTGCGTAGCACGAAAACCACTGTCTTCGAGAGGAAGAAAAAGAGAGAGATGGAGGGAGAGAGAAAGCGTGCGAGAGAGAGAGCGAATGAGACAGACAGGCAGAGACAGAGAGTGCTGTCTTTTAAGTCTATAAAAATAAGGCTATAAAAGTTCTAAAAAAAAAAAAAAAAAAAAAAAAAAGTACTTAATTCTTTCACCAAAACATCAAATCTAGGCTTTCATCTTAGATACACCTTTTGACAAATTGTAGCTCAACTTTCAGGTCTCCTTTTCAAGAAAATCCTCATATAAAATCAACAATAATGATAATAATAAAAATATTAACGCAAACAGAGCTCTGGCATCGGATCGGAAAAGTATTAGAATCTGCAGATATCCAAATTTGGGTATCGGGATCAGACTGGAAGTGAAAAATTGCGGATTGGTGCATCCCTAATATGTGGTGAAGTAACCTTTGCATTCCAAAAGCACAATATTACAGCTATGGTCAGAAAAGCCTACTTCTTCTATTTTGGTTGCAAAATTGGTGATCAAGACGAGGCTTGAGCTTCACACATATGTTGCAACACAAGTGCAACCAATCTGGTTGAACAGAAAAAGTAAGTCCATGCCATTCGCTGTTCCAACAGATCATGTCAATGATTGTTACTTCTGTATGGTGCCTCCACTGGGCAAAGGTATCTCAAAGAAGAAAGCTTTGACGTGCAGTATCCAAGCATTCCATCTGCTATATGTCCTGTATCTCATGGAGAAGAATTACCAGTTCCTGAAGCACCAGAGTCCTTCAGTATTGGGTCTGATGAGGAAGAAGGTGAAGCTTCCGATCCAAGCCCATCAACTTCTCATGATCCAGACTTTTTGCCTTTGACTCACTTTAAACCACATCTTATAAACCAAACTGAACTTAATGACTTGATCAGGGATCTGGAGTTACCTAAGAGCAAGGCTGAATTGCTAGGTTCTAGACTCCAACAATGGAATCTTTTGGAAAGTGGTGTCAAGATCTCTGTTTTCCGGGACCACCATAAGAATCTTACTCAGTTTTTCTACATGGAAGGTGATCTTGTAGCATGCAACAACATTGATGGTCTCATGACAGCTCAACACTGGGCATGATCCAGATGACTGGAGACTGTTCATTGATTCATCCAAGACCAGCCTGAAAGCTGTTTTGTTGCATAATGGCAATGTTTTGCCATCAATTCCTGTAGGTTATGCAGTTCATATCAAAGAAACCTATGACAACATGAAGCAGCTGTTGAGGTACGTGATATATGACCAACACCAGTGGCAACTTTGTGGTGAGTTGAAAGCCGTTGCCCTCTTGCTTGGTCTGCAGGGTGGGTATACCAAAATTTGCTGTTTTATTTGTGAATGTGACAACCATGCAATAGATCACTATGTCAGGAAAGATTGGCCACTCCAACAGACACTGGAGCCTGGAAAGAAAAGTGTCCATTATCAAACCCTAGTGGATCTGAAGAAAATTTTGTTGCTTGGCCTTAAAGCTTGGCCTGATGGAAAATTTTGAGAAGGCCATGAAGAAAACTAATGCAGGTTTCAAATACCTCCAAGCTAAATTTCCAAGGTTGAGTGAGGCTAAAATTAAAGAGGGTGTGTT
Source organism: Thalassophryne amazonica (assembly GCF_902500255.1). Taxonomy (NCBI): domain Eukaryota; kingdom Metazoa; phylum Chordata; class Actinopteri; order Batrachoidiformes; family Batrachoididae; genus Thalassophryne; species Thalassophryne amazonica. The sequence goes on along the minus strand of NC_047114.1, from coordinate 31,657,866 downwards.
TGTTGGACCACAAATTCGTGAATTGCTCAGTGATGATGCCTTTCTCCGTGCCCTGCATGGAAAGGAAAAGGCTGCATGGAAAGCATTCCAAGAGGTGACAACAAAATTTCTTGGAAACTACAAGGCAGACAACTATCGGCAAATGGTAGACAACCTCCTCAAGGCATACGAGAACCTGGGCTGCAACATGTCACTGTAGATACACTTTTTGCATTCACACCTAGATTGTTTTCCAATAAACTTCAGAGCAGTGAGTGATGAGCAAGGTGAGCGATTTCACCAAGACATTACAGCAATGGAGAGAAGATGCCAAGGAAAATGGAACCCATCAATGCTTGTAGACTGCTGCTGGACTGTGACGAGAGAGATAGAGAGAAAGACAGACATAGATAGACATACACAATGCATCCATCCGATAAAATATCAATAAATAAGACAAATATAAAAAACTCATTAAAAGTAAAAATAGATTAACAAGAGGTGTTAAAAAGTCTCATGGCAGCTGGGACGAATGATCTTCTATACTTCTCAGTCCTGCATCTCATGGAGAGGAGTCTGTCACTGTGGTTGTTTTCTGAGCAACCACAGTGACGTGCAGAGGATGAGATTTGTTGTTAATAACAGAGTTCATAATACACCTCATTCTGCTCTCCACCAGTTCACCCACAGAGACCGCGTCCCTCCACACCATACACACACTTGCTGACAAATTTGTCCAGTCTGTTACTGTCCCTGACAGACATGCTGTTCCCCCAACACACAACAGCAAACAATACAGCGCTGACCACAACAGATCGATAAAAAAGGAAAAGCATATCGTTACAAACATCAAACCACCTCAATGCCCACACTGTCTATATTGACAGGTAGGTATGCTTTCCTCCTGCCAAAGTCAACAATTATTTAATTTGTTGCCCATTGCACCTGCTCCAGTTGAACTCCCTAATGACTGCCCTATACTCTGTCTCGTCTCCCCTCACACAGGCCACCACAACTGTGTCATCAGAATATTTCTGAATATGACAGGTTGGAGTCCTGTAGGTGAAGTCAGTGTGAAGAGAAAAGGGGAGAGGACTGCTCCTTGGGGAGTGGCAATGACTGTTTGTTCAGTTCCAGAGACTGCCTGCCCCAGCCTGACGTACTGTGGCCTCTCTGTCAGGTAGCTGTTGATCCATGAGATAAATACCGGCTCCACACCCAACTTCTCAAGCTTATCCGTCAGAATAGAGGGATGGATGGTGTTAAATGTGCTTGAGAAGTCGAAGAACATAAGCCGCACATACCCCAAACCATCAAGAAAGGAGAGTGCCCTGTGCAGCATGAACAGTATGGCGTCCTCCACACCCATGTGCGCTCGATAGGCAAACTGTAAAGGGTCCAGTGCAGGCTGTAGTTGTGGCCCAAGAAGCTGAAGGAGGAGCCTCTCAATGGCGCGTCTGACGTATACAAGAGACAAGCCAAGAGCAGTCATGTGGATACAGAATAAGGGCCTTCATCTGCTTTTTCCTTTTCTTTTGTGCCACAGCTAGCTGTCAGTTGTTTGCTGTTTCCTTCTATTTGAACTGGTTGATATTCCTTCAAGGTACCAGATACATAGGAAGGCGTCACATTTAAGAATTAGATTTAGTGCCAAACACAACATGTATATTGATTAAAAAAAACTTAAAAACTACAGGTGTTTTTATTGTGATATTTGCATTCATCTCATTAAACTAAACCAAAATTTGCAGGTCCTATTTGTGAAGAAGGCAACCAGTGGCAAGGTATACCAGTGTTACTATCAGTTATCTGAGTATTATGGTCATGTAAACGTGCTCAATGACATACTCACCAACAACCATTAGAGTGAATTCAAATCCCTTCTTAACCGACTTGCGATGAACCTGATTAGGCAAGTTGGCAAATCCAACATATCCTGGAGTCTCGGGATTGGTGAACTGACCCTGCTGTTGTGACAACAAAACACAAAAACAAGAGTCATAAGTTGAACAATGCTATTAATAATATATAAAAAAAATATTGTTTTGTGCATGATAGGGTGGTTCAAAAAAATAAAAGTTGGAAATTCATTACTCTCACCCCTTCATTTTATGATGCTTTGGGAAAAAAGAAAGCCTGCCAAATATTTTTTGTCATACATTAATATTTAGAGGTAGCACATCATAGCTGAAGGTTGTAAATATATCAATTATCGCTGCCCGAGTGCCCGTGCAATAGGTTATCCATTATCCAGTATCTAATCACATCACTTATAAAGAGGATAGAAGTTAACCACCTGAGTGTAACTAAAGTATAATTTATATTCAATTTAAAACTATACCTGGGTTTAAATATTTCTCACAAACAACATATTTTCAAAAATGTTATTTTAGGCTACAAGCTGAAAATTTTGCTTCAATTCACAGCTTTTTTTCTTTCAGCTCTTTGGTGATGGTGAATCTAACATGAGATAAATGTAAAAAGAGACACTTGCTGACTTAACATGCTTAACCATTAACTGGAAACTTCAGTAAAACATGTCAGCTACTAGAAGTAGAACATGCGTATACCTTATTGGTTCCACTGACTGAAATAAAGGGAAACAAATTGCCCTCAAATGGGCAAATACTTAAGGTATTTTTCTTCAAACACACTGATTTGAAGAAAACTGTCCATGATGCTGCTGTGACCTCTATAGACATGGCAATTCCTTTTTGGGAGAGAGCTAGAATCCCACTGAGGGCAAAGCAGCATCTGATCACAAAGTTAGAAAAGGTGTTCGGAAAATGGAAAACATTGACAAAGACCAAGAATCGCAATACAGACAAGCAGAAGAAAGATGAAACAGTGTTTTGTGAATCTTTGGAGGACTTGTTTGACATGGCACATCAGAATGTCCTAACAATGATAAAGTTTGAAGATGACAGACAGTTCCTACTTGCTCAGCGAGAGAAAGGTAGAGGATGCATGACAGGCATAGATAAAATACAAACTGCCAAAGAACAAAGAGCAGAAAAAAGGAAAGCTGCAGAAGCAAAATACAAAGAGAAACTGGAGGAGCCTGGACCATCTAATGTCTCACTACCTGACACTCTCCAGCCAGAGTGAAGAGAACACAGAAAGTCCAGATGAAGAATTTGTTATGCCAGTGCCACAAAAAGCCAGTAAAATTAAAGCTGTTGTAACACCAGGACTTGCAGCAGCATTAGATAGGACCAAATCAACAGAAGTGCCACCTATATTCTGACTGAAACGGCAGCAAGTCTTGGTCATGATGCAAGCAACTTAAATATCATTATCATGTAAAGGATGTTCTCTTATGTTACACAGCTGTATAATTGGTTCTTGTGCTGATTAATACATTTTTGAATATTAAGTACTGCAAGGCATAAAGAATATTATTGTTTGGAGTTAGATCAAAATATATGTGGAAATATATAAAGCATAGACTTATTTAAATTTATCAATAATGAAACAGTATTTCATCAATAAAATGAAAATGCAATGTTTGATTGTTACAAAATCTTCGCTACCCCAGTATGTAGGTATTGTAGGAGCATGATACATGTACGAGAAGAACTGCATCTCACAATTCATGTTTTAGTGTTAACTATTTTATGGGATATGAAAAGATTTGATTTTCCAATGTATTGCCATAATTTCTGTCCTGACATATCAATATTAAACTGACAGAAATAATTTGGAAATATCTGGAAATGACCATACTATATGACAAAGTTATTGCCAGCAAAATATTTAAGGGCTGTGTGCTACCAGTAAAAATTATTAGAGTTTTATGAAATTGTACATGATGTGTTTTTATGTTAGGTACAACAAATTTAGAGGGTGAGACTTGAACTTTTTTGAATTTTTTTTTTTTTACCATTTTTATGGACCACCCTAGTGCATGATCACGATTCAAAAACAAAAAAGTCAAACAGAAATTTTCTAAATAATTTTGACAATAGCCATAAACATGACAGCTGTTAATAATGAGCCATTTGAGAGCCAGTTGTTCATGAACAACCAAGGCATTTAGGAAAGGAAACAGTTTCTGACATGCATTTTCCGCCCACTCGTCATTCCAGTGTTTCAGCCCATTTCCTACAACTTGACACCAAAATAGTGTAGAACTACAGGGACACATAAATTATAGAGATGCTGTAAAATAGTACTTTGCAGTACCTACACAATGACAAAGGCACTAGCAAATTCATATGAATTACAAAGCTTTGTCCAGTCATAATATTTATAAACCAGTACTTCCTTTGTATCAGACTGTATGTCACCTCAGGGACTGTAATGATCCCCACGGATTTAGCAAATACTGAAAATGACTAGATGCTCCTAGACTTTACAAAACGGTGGAGACTATAAAGACTAAGATCAGGGTTTCAGCATCCATAGCAGGACCACAGCCCAGTGGTAGTCTGACCCCAGATTTACTGTAAACTTCCTCAAGGATTCACTTTAAATCCCACAGATTGCATTTTGCTTGTTGTCCCTGATTTAATCTGGCTGGACTCCCACTTCAGACTGTTCTGCAGGAGTTTGCAAGCAATTTGAGTGGACAACAGACAAACATAAACCCAACAAGTGATCTGAATGGAATGTGAGAGGTCTTTTGCAACAAGACTAATCGTTACGAGGGTTTGCATGAGTCACAACGTCGTTCAGACTGACATTTGCAATCCAGTTTAACAGGATACAGATGTATCCTAAGCCAGATAGTTTTTTTTCCTGAATCTTAACAGTGTAAATCCAATTTAAGATGGATTCTTTTCAACCCACCTTCGAGTTGGATTTACTGTAGTCGGCACACAAATGTGGCTTGAATCTGGCTACCTTGGGACCATGAAGTCATACTAAGTCGATGCACTCTGTTTCTTTTCCACTAAAGTGCTCAACAGACTTTTGCTGTGCCACCAAATGTGACCATCAAATTCACGAAAACACATCCTGGAAATTATTAATCATAATTCACGTTATAGCAGGCCTATTAACAGAATTTAAAAACTGGTATAGAGCTTGTAGTACACCGCTGCTCTGTGGTCTCTGTACTTGCATCCACTAGCGTTATTGCGATTGGTCGGTGGAGTCCAAATCTCTACCCTAGGCCAAATTTATATCATTTATACCGTGTACCCCTACGACAGCCCTACCTCAGGCCCGTTGGTACAAGTGCATGATATTATAGCCCCACCTTGCTAACCTCAACCCCAGCCACCAGACATGTAGAAACAAACAAAAATAATGGTGGACAACAGACTTGTGTTTGTGCTGCACAAGCTGAGCTTATTGTCAACAGTCTTGTAGTTTAGTCAATTTATAATCCAGTGTCTCTCAAAGCAGGAAACAGTTTCTCAGCTTTTGCTCTTGCTTTAGCATTGGTGTTCGACATTTTTAGTCTTCTTCTGTATACAACATGCAAATTTTATGCACATGTTCCATGTCTTCTCATTTTTTTGTGGGAGTATTACAGAGCCACATACAGGTCTGGCATATACACCACAGCCTTTTCAGTGGTTTCATGTGTATGCAGATATTTCTTGAAATGGTGCCATGTGTACAAAACACTTTTTGTGAATGACAAAGAAGAAGATTGGATAGGTAAAGTTCCAATTCCATATGGATAAGGCATAAAACAGATGACTGGATTTTTTCAACTTTCACATGTAAATTATATCATTCTTTCTGTGATTTCATGCCTTGTGAAGCCAAGTCATACAAGTGTTTGGATGTTAAAGGTTAACCTACTATGTGATAGTGTTACTATTACACTGCACAGGTTACTATGTAAATTAGCAAGGGATATGTTGACATATTAGGCTTTAGGGATAACAACTGTGCCAGAATACATTTTAACTATGAGTTCTTGGAAAAGATCCAAGATTGAAAACACAACATGTGTTTTTCTTAACATGACACTGCCAAAGATACAATCATTCTGAAGATTCATGGGTTTCCTGATCTTAGATAGCGATCCGACCAAAACCAGAATGTCAAGAATGTCCTTGTACAGTTTAGAGATTATGTGATAGTCCAGCAGACTGTAGTCACATTTACAAGGTGGTGTGAAGGATGGCGAGACGGATGGGCAGAGAACACAGGCCAAGGCTGTATTCAAGCAAAGTATTTTGCCTTCACTCATGTTCCCTTTAAGATGTATTTTGTTTGAATGCCTGAAATGATTAATATGAGAAACACATAACTGAAAAGAAAACAAAGACTGATGCAAATGGTTATTAAAACAACAACATTTGTCATTGTTCATCAAACACTAACCCAACAACTTGGATTTAATCAAAGAATGTGGTCTTAAAAGTACATATTAGACAACCTAGTGTGAAATCCGACTCTCAAAGTGAGAGTGCATTAAAGTAGCACAGCGTTATTCTTACGAGCAGCACAGTTTGATGAACAAAGACAACTAATGTACCATAGATGCTGAAATATCTGATCAATCAAATGAGGCTCACCTTCATTTTGTCTGGCTGCGACATTTCTGCTGCTTTTCACACCTGAAAGAAACCAAAAACCATAAATTTCACTTCACTGTTATTTTACCCTGCATGTAGCTTTACTGACGTGTCTGCACACTGTGACTACAAGAGACAGGAAGTCTGGTTTGTGAGAGAGCTATGTCTAACCACAAAATGTTTTTTTGCTTGTATTTAAAATGAAGCAACGGCTAAAAGATTTAACATGCAGCCAATACTGAACCTTTTGTGTCACAAATCCACTGTAAGGAGTCACACTTTCAAGATGTTAACAGAGGTCTCTTGGTATTAAAAAAAAAAAAAAAGATTATAGATTGGAGGGCTGCAACTTGCTCGTCTATACAACATGCAGATGAACTTTTTTCTTTTTGCAATGTCAAACCCTAAGCTGACATTTTTTTTTTTTTTAATTACAACACAAATGGTGACCACATTACTGTAAATAATGGCTTTTCAGAACTAAGGAAAATTTGACTGTCAAATAATATACAGTGCATCCAGAAAATATTCAGAGTGCTGCACGCTTTCCACATTTTATTGTGTTACAGCCTTATTCCAAAATGGATGAAAATCATTTTTTACCCTCAAACATCTACACACAATACCCCATAATGACAATGCGAAAAGGCTTTTTTTTTTTTTTTTTTTTGCAAACAAACAACCCCCCCCCCCCAAAAAAAAAAATCACATGTACATAAGTATTCACGTTTTTTTTTCTGCCTTGAACCTCAAAATTGAGCTCAGGTGCATCACTGATCATCCTTGAGATGTTTCTACAGCTTAATTGGAGTCCACCTGGAGCAATTTCAGTTGATTAGACATGATTTGGAAAGGCAAAAACCTGCCCACATATAAGGTCCCACAGTTGACAGTGCATGTCAGAGCACAAACCAAGCATGAAGTCAAAGGAATTGTCTGTAGACCTCTGAGACAGAATGGTCTCAAGGCGCAAATCTGGGGAAGGGTACAGAAACATTTCTGCTGCTTTGAATGTCCCAATGAACACAATGGCCTCCATCATTTGGAAAAAAGTCCATTGCGTGTCCAAAAAATTTACCAGGATGGACAAACATCCTTCAATGTCCCTGTGTCTTGTTTCAGCATTCAACAGAGCAAATTTCTTGGCAATCCATGTGGTTTATAGGCAAATATATTAAAGTTGAGTGGCATTTCCTAAAAGCGAGGACATTAACTCTGCGAACCTACTCGCTGAGAGAGAGAGAGAAAGATGTCTTTTCTCTATAAAGTCTATGCTTTTCAAGAGGTGTCCTTCAAGAGCTGTCCTCTGACATGCACAGTTGACAGTGCATGTCAGAGCACAGACCAAGCATGAAGTTAAAGTTGTCTGAGACAGGATTGTCTTGAGGCACAAATATGGGGAAGGGTACAGAAACATTTTTGCTGCTTTGAAGGTCCCAATGAGCACAGTGGCCTCCATCATCCATAAATGGAAGAAGTTCAGATCCAACAGGACTCTACCTAGAGCTGGCCATCCATCTAAACTGAGTGATCGAGGGAGAAGGGCCTTAGTCAGGGAGGTGACCAAGAACCCGATGGTCACTATCGGAGCACCAGCATTCCTCTGTGTGGAGAAAAGAACCTTCCAGAAGGACAACCATCTCTGCAGCAATCCAACAATCAGGCCTGTATGGTAGAGTGGCCACACAGAAAGTACTCCTTAGTAAAAGGCACATGGCAGCCCGCCTGGAGTTTGCCAAAAGGCAACTGAAGGACTCTTAGACCACGAGAAACAAAATTCTCTGGTCTGATCAGAGTAGCTTTAGCATCCAGAAGAATACAAGGAATTTGACTTCTGTTTGAGTTGCACTTTCTCTGTACAGCATGTATAAACAAACACTGAATAATTCACAGTAATAAAGTGTGCAAGTAAAATAAAATGTGCAATAAAAGGGAAAAAAAAAGGATGTGTGAAACAAACAGACTGAAGTTAATTTGTACATGAGGTAGATGAATTAGTGAGTTTTTTGGTAGGTTAAATTGCTGATAAGTATGATGGCCCGTGGAAACAAACTGCTCCTGTGTCTTGTTTTGACGTACAGAGCTCTGTAATGTCATCAGAGGGAAGGAGTTTAAAACAGTGTGTGTCCAGGGGTGAGGGGTCTGCAGAGATGTTACCAGCTCGCTTCCTGGTCCCAGATGGAGGGCAGGCTGGCTCCAACGATTTTTTTCTGTAGTCTGTGCCTGTCATGTTTGGAGGCAGAGGGAAACCAAACAGAGATGGAGATGCAAAGGAAGAATGGATAACGGTTGTGTAGAAGACTATGAGCAGTTTCTGGGGAAGGTTGAACTTCCTGAGTTGTCTGAGGAAGTACATCCTCTGCTGTGCCTTTTTTTTCCTGATAGAGTCTATGTGGGAGATTCACTTCAGATCTTGGGAGATGGTGGATCCCAGGAACCGGAAAGTGTCCACAGTAAACACAATGTTGTTGAGGACTTGGGGGGGGGGGGGGGGGGGGGGGGTGATGGTGGGTTCCTTCTGAAGTCTACCATCATCTCCACAGTCTTGAGCGGGTTCAGCTCCAGGTTGATCTGACCACAACAGAGGACCAACTGTTCCACCTCCTGTCTGTATGCAGCCTCATCACCATCCTGGATGAGTCCAATGATGGTGGTGTTGTCCACAAACTTGAGGAATTTAACACAGGGGTTCCCTGAGGTGCAGTTGTTTGTGTAGAGGGAGAATAGCAGCCTCACCTGCTGTGTCCTGCCCATCAGGAAGTTGGAGATCCGCTGACAGCTGGCACAGAGAGGTTGGTGAGTTTTTTTGTGGAGAATGTTGGGGATGATGGTGTTAAACGTGGAACTGAACTCCACAAACAGGATCCTCACATATGTCTCTGCTGAGTCCAGGTGCGGCAGGATGTAATGCAGACCCATGTTGACTGCATCCTCAACTGACCAGTTTGCCCGGTAGGAAAACTGCAGGGGGTCCAGCAGGAGTCTTGTGACTTCTTTCAAGTGGCTCAACACCAGCCATTCATAAGACTTCATGAAAGCAGATGTCAGGATGATGGGCCTGTAGTCATTTAGTCCTGTTATGGAGAGTTTCTTTGGGACTGGGATAATAAAGTGTTTGAAGCAGGAAGGAACCACGCATAGCCCCAGAGATCAGTTGATGATTCAGGCGAAGATGGGCACCAGTTGGTCAGCAGACGCTCTCAGACATGAGAGTGAGACACAGTCAGGTCCTGGACCCTTTTTGTTCTTTTGCTTGTTAAAGTGTCAGCATAGTTCCTCTTCACAGATCCTTAGTGTGAGTGGTATTGCAGAGGGGAGGGGGACAAAGGGGACTAGGGGAGCAGGTACTCTATTGTTGCTGGGGTGAGTGAGGGGTGTGACAGGGTCCCTTTCAAACCTGGCATAAAACAGGTTCAAATCCTCAGCCAGTCAGCAGTTCTCCACAGGGTGGAGAGTTGACAAAGGTTGAACTCTTTGGTGTGAATGCCAGGCGTCATGTTTGGAGAAAACCAGGCACCATCCCTACAGTGAAGTATGGTGGTGGCAGCATCATGCTGTGGGGATGTTTTGTCAGTGGTATGAACTGGGAGACTAATCAGGATTGAGGGAACGATGAATGCAGCAATGTACAAAGACATCCTGGATGAAAACCTGCTCCAGAGTGCTCTTGACCTCAGACTGGGGCAATGGTTCAGTAGAACAATGACGTTTAAGCACACAGCCAAGATATCAAAGGGGTGGCTTCAGGACAACTCTGAATGTACTTGAGTGGTCCAGTCAGAGCCCAGACCTGAATTTGACTGAACATCTCTGGAGAGATTTGAAAATGGCTGTGCATCATCGCTTCCCATCCAACCTGATGGAGCTTGAGAGGTGCTACAACGAGGAATGGACAAAACTGCCCAAAGATAGGTGTAGCAAGCTTGTGGCATCATATTCAAGAAGACTTAAGGCTGTAACTGCTGCAAATACAAAGTACTGAGCAAAGGCTGTGAATACTTACGTACGTGTGATTTCTTAGTTTTTTTTATTTTTAATCAATTTGAAAAAAAAGGGGGTGTTGCAAGTAGTATTTTGAAAGGAAAAAAAATTAATTTACCCCATTTTGGAATAAGGCTGGAACATAAAATGTTGAAAAAGTGAAGCACTGTGAAAACTTTCTGGATGTACTGTATTAACACCAAATGCATAGAAACAAACATAAAACTTCACATAAACAAAATCTAACCCAGTTACAATAACATTACTCTAAATAACATCGACCTTCACAGCAAAAGTCTTTGTGGTGACACTGACCCTGTTTTTAAGGTTAAAATACTTTTTTTGTGAAGTGCATTTAGCAACATATGTTAGGTCATGAAACCTGCATTTTCACAAACGAGGGCACATGATGAAAGTAAGAAGGCACACCGCCCATTACGTGATTCGGTCCAGTCAATACCAATGGTAGATGTACCAAGCTCAATATAACTGTTTAATTATAAAGCTGAAAAAAAGGGCTACTAATGCAGCCCACAACTCGGAGCAGCCGAAGCAGCCTGATGCAGTGCAAAGCATGCATATATACACACACACACACGCTTATCTGAAGGAATGTCAGGGGTGAAAGTGTAGCTATTGTCAAGTGTGGGAACATTTTACACAGCTACAAAACTAAAAATATACACCATCTGAAGGGTGAAAAAATAAATAAAACACCAGCATGGAAGGGACTGGGAGCAGCAAGAAGTGGGGTTTAGTCACAGCTAATGTTACACTGGTTAGCATGCCGTGGGAAGAGGGTTTGGGGGGAGGGGTGCTGTAGGGGGATGCCACAAAGAACATCCAACAAGGCTACACACAATATTTAAACAGTGCAAAATTTACGACACTAAATTTAAACCACCTACTCTGTGACCCGGCACAAATACCAGACCTATGTATAACATACATTATGAGCATCAACAAATCAATAGATGCTAGGATTATTGCAACTAACATTAACAGATTCCAATAAAGGCTATAGCATTACTGAATGCTTATTCAGAATTGCTTTTTATTCTCAAAAACTTCCAACACATTTTTTTTACGTAAATAACAACAGGGAAACAAATTTGTTTGTTTTAGTTTATTAGTTTATTATCATATTTTTGCCATCTGACACCTGCTTTTTCAGCAGGGAATGCTGTAGCAACCCAGCACCCAGACATCATGAGATGACTTGTAAATCACTCCACAGACATTATCAGGTTACAAATATAGCATTTTTCAGTATTAGAAGTGTTTCTCACTAGCTTTTACATAATATATGAGAAAGATATTAGATTTACCCAGAAACGCAGCAGAATTAGCAGGTAGAGAGAGAGAGAGAGAGATCAGCCAGTGACATCACAGTGCCTCTCTACTCTGATTGGTTGTCAGCCCCCACCACCACCACCACAAAAAGCAGATTTGCATGATTCACAGCATAAAAATAAGAAAACAGAATGTGACCCTTTGACATTTTAAAATAGGTCAAAGTTAGCCACTGCTGAACCTGTCCAAGGTCTATGTTCCAAGAATGTTCCCTGTGAATTTGAAGACTCTGGCAGTAATAGGACTGGACATAATGAGCACAGACAGACAGACAGACGGATGCAAAGCCTTCGCAATACTCGATGGTCAGATTTTGATGGCCTTGGGTAAAAATCCAAAATGTTAGGTCCATACTTCAAAGAGGTTTGCTTCCAGAAGGGTCCAAAAAAGGGGTGTAGTATTTTTTTCTCACCAACTTTGATGGGCCATCTTTCTAAAAGGTTTCAAAAAAAAAAAAAAAAGGGATTTTATTAGATCCTGAAGTCATCTACCTGGGGGCCAGAGATCAAGCTGTATAGTTGTACATGCACAATCACAAGAACCTGTGGTCTTTCTGGAACTTTAACATGAATTTCCAGCCATATCAAACTGTAAAAGGCACAAAAATACAATTTTGCACAAGATAAAACCTTTAAGAGGTGGAAAAAGAGAGAGAAAAGCTCACAGCATCAAAGATACTGTGAAAGCGGGTTTATTTGCATAAAGCACAAAACAAGACTAAAATGCTGAACCAACTGTAGAAAACTCAAAATAACATCAATACAACACACACGCAAAAATAAGTGTGTATTTTGAAAGAGAACGCGCCACAATGAGTCATTAGCTAACGATAACATTGGAGTTGGTGTTAGCACAAATATTTTGAAATACTCCCTTAAAAATATGGAAACGGTTATTTTTAACAAGAAAATGCAGGTCGAAACCCCTCAAATCATGCATTTTTCACTCCAAAATGCTGCCTGGCAATGGTAGGACGTCTCTACCTGCAGGTTCGCTATGCTTGAGACACCTCGCTTTCTCTGTCAAAATCGAGTGACCCCTTTCACCTCATGAAGGTAGGGGGTGGTACTATTTTGCATAATTAAACGTTGTATTACCCCCTTAAAAATATGGGGATGGTTATTATGAAGAATAAAATGCAAATCATTGACCAAATGATCTAGCCTAACCCCCCTGAAGTCGACCCCCCCAAATCATGCATTTTTCACTCCAAAATGCTGCCTGGCAATGACAAAGCAATAAACCAATAAAGAAAGCTATTTTAGGAGCATTTTCTTTTATCTCTCACACACACACACAAAAATAATATTACAGAAACACTGTAGCTATTGTGAGGTTTCAATAATGTGAGCATCCCCATATTTTTAAGGGGGTAATGCACCGCAACGTAATTATGCAAAATAGCACCACCCCCTAACTAAAGAGCCGCTGGAACGTGGAAAATTGGCCAAATTAAACAATTACCTTGTTCATGTAAAGACAACTTTCTCAACGGCGACTGTTAAAACACAAACACCATCTAACAAATCACACATTTCAGGCAATTTTCTGCTTTTGGGAAACACGAAGTGAACTAAAAATCACTGTTACTGACAAAGCTAACAATGCTAGGCTAACTAGCAAGCAGCTTCTTCATCGGATGTTACCTTAAATAACTAACATTGCCTAAGATGGTTTAACAACGGTCCTCCGACCATGACTTTAATTATCCAGCGTTACTTACAATGAGAAGGAAGTGTAAAGAGGTGCAGACAGATGGACAACGAGGACCAGAAGACTTCAAATTCCTGAGATTCCGCCGTAGCAGCTTCCTGCGGAACACACAAACCACAATGCACTGCGCGCGCGAGACATTAAAAAAAGAAAAAGAAGAAAACGCGCATCTTTTGGTTTCAAACATTATCGTGAGACACATTTTGTAAATTTTCCTCTGTACTACCACAGCGGAGTTTAAATTAAATAACTTGTGCAATATTGTATTGACCATTTAGGAATTATTACTTGTATTTCGAATAAATCTTGTACGTACGGCCTTGGAAGCTGCATTTACAAGTAATCACGTTTACAACCAGCTTTCAAAACAAAACAAACAAAAAAACGGACTGTTTGGAACTGTTGCTTTAGAAAAAAAAGTTGATCTTAAGAAATATTCAGAATACGTCGCCACAGTGACATCTAGTGGATGTACAAATAATAATGGGCAGTTCTCTAAAACTGAGTGACCATGCAAGAAAAAAAAGCGAGAGGGAAGCCAGACAGAAAGAGTTATAGGCTTCTGTGTCTGTTGGAGAAGAGCATAGAGCTTCATAGTGGAGTAGAACAGAGATGCGTTTTCTTCAAAAGATGCAAAATTTCACCTCATTTTGCCATTTTTTTAAAAACTCCTTCTCTACTCCACTTCACCTTGAAGCTCTATAACTGGTGATAAGACCAGCTGCACTGGGCACAGTTTCTCTAATCACAACCACATAAGTCTATATCACCTTCAGACTTGTCATGAGTGTGTTGGTGGCTTCCCACACTAGTCTCCATCTTGCACAGTCACTCAATTTTAAAGAACTGCCTACTCCAGACAGATTTATCATGCAGTACTACAGTGTTTTTCATTCTATTACACAAACATATATTTTTGTAAGAGGATACAAAAGCTGCTTAGAGGGACTCGTAATGGTTAGAGGGTATGAAGTCAAAAGGCAAACATCCAAAATATAAAGTACATTTTTGTTTCTTTTGAAGTTGAAGGAACATTTGTACAAACTGAATTAGCAAGACTGAGAACGAGACATATTGGAGTGAACAAGACATTTGACCTGATAAACAGCACAGGATTATGTGACTACTCTTATATGTGGAGGATGTCCTGGTCCACTACTAACAGTACAATTTTTTATGTTTACCCTGCGTGCCAGCAAAGCAGTGTAAGTGTTTGTGTGTGTGAGACTGAACAAGATAACTAAAAATATAACTAAACTAACTACAAATATATATTTGTCATTGATTGCAATAAGTGGTGTCATGATTGACTGTTTGACTAATTTAGCATTTAATACATAAATTGTACAATTTCAATTCATTTTATTTTATTTCTATAGAATAGAGTCTTTATTGTCATTGCACATATGAGTATATACATACATACATACATACATACAACAAAATCTGTTATCTGCATTTAACCCATCCTAATTATAGTTAGACACAATCCAGCACACAGGAACTGACTCTAGATGTAGAGACGCTGCCTTGGTTAGGGTCAGAGAAAGGAACAGACCCTAAATAGCACCAAATCACAACAATGCTGCCTCAAGGCACTTCACACAGTATCATTTACCCCCCCAAACCCCCCCATCAAACAAAAACAATAAAATATTGCAGCATGAAATAAAATGCTGAGGATAGCAAAACCTTATTTACATTGTGGTCCTCAAGGACGTCACAAGTCATGTTTGCTTAAAAAAACATTGTTCATCATATCAGTCATACAGTCTATGATGAGATCTCATTTGAGGTTACCATGTTTCATGTCTATAAATGAGTCCGGTTTGAGAGTGACAGAATAATAAACATGGCAATTGCGTTGCCTTTCAACAAAAAGTTGGAGAATTCTCATAAACAAATCATCACTACAAGTTTTTAATAATACACACTCATCACGGAGGAGGAAACTCTGATCCACACTCCAATACAGCAGGTGGCGATAATGCACCTACAGGCTGATTGCCACTCGCCAAAACACCTAAAGAAGAAGAAAAAAGCCGCTTCTTTAACAAACATGGCGGTTTCCGGTGAGGAACTTCTGGAGCTCTGTATAGTTCAGTGTCTATTGCTGGAGGGTTTTGTTTTGGTGGATTCGGTGTTCTGTCGAGATGAGGTTCCTCGCGTAACTGCATGTGTGTGCACTGAAAAAAATACTTGACGAAGTTCGCTTATTTTGATGGGCAAGTAAATGTATAAATTGTTCATCCGAACGTAGTAATGTATAAAATCTACTCACTATAAAATGATAAGTATTTTTGACCTGGAGTTAGCTTATTTCGTCAGGCAAAATATACATATACATACATTTATGCTCCTAACGTAAAATAAGAAAATGTTTTACTTACTAGGCTATAAATACACTGAATACAATTAAAAAAAAACTTTGATGGAAAAAACAACAGCAACAAAAAAACAAAACAAAATGCGCATGTGTAGTTGCACGTCAAGCAAGTTACATCATCTCCCCATGTGCAGTTGCACGAGGCACCTCATCTCGACATTCATCTCATCTCGACGGGACACCGGAAGACAGCAGGAGCGTGGTGTCCGACGGGAGAGCTTTGGAGAAGGCAAACTGGTTGGGGGAGGTAGGCTGGCTGGCCGCAGTATCGCCGGTAGGCATAAGAGCGTTTTTCCTTTTGGAACTCGCTGGGCTTTGTAGTGTGGGGAGGAAAGTGGGTGAAGCACTAGCTTGGGAGCACTCTGAAGCCACACGTGGGCCGCCGTTTTTACGGTTGCCTTGCCGGGTTTACGGGCTGTGGTGCATAAGAACCCCTCACGAGTACTCCCCTGAAGACTAGGGAGGAGTTAGCTGGTTTGTGGTAGGCAGTTGGGGCACATAGCGGCGGCTACGCCTGTCTGGTTGTTGGCCCCCGGTGGTGTTAGCTAGCAGCTTGACTGGGTGCGAGGTGGCGTGTGTTTTCATGGAGACCGACGACGAAGGAGGAGGGAGCTCTTGGATCAAGTCAGGGAAGAAACGGAAAATAAGAGTGGCAGTTCATCTCAGGAGCCAGGACTGGAGGGCAAAGGGGGCGCTCCTAAAGTCCTGAGAATGGATTCACATAAGGAATTTAAAGTTATTTTCAAACTAAAGAATGAGCAGCTTACTTTCAGTTTGTTTAATCCTATTGGGCTTGCTAAAACGTTAAAGGATAAATTAGGAGAGGTGGAAAGTGCACGTATCTTGGCTGATGTGAAGTTATTGATTGTTTGTAGATCTGCGGCAGAGGCAGCGAAAGCTCTTTCTTTGGAGTCGGTCTGTGGAAAGCAGATTGAGAGTTTTGTCTCTGGTGCTAAAGGTGATGGTTTGAAAGGGGTTGTGTACAGAGTGTCTTTGGAGATGACAATGGATGATCTGGTTAGAGGTGCGGAGGAGGCCAAAGTGATTACAACTACTCGAATAAAGGTTTTCAAAGAGGGGGTGAGGGGAGATACAACTACTGTTGTTCTAACCTTTCAGGAAGATGCGTTGCCAGACAAAGTGTTCCTGGCCTGTCTTGCTTTTAGAGTGCAGCCATATAGAAGGCCACCGCTTAGATGCTTTAAGTGTCAGCGGTATGGTCATGTTGCTGCAGTCTGTTGGGGGACTCGATGTGATAAATGTGGGGGAGACCATGAGTTCTCAGAATGCACAGTGGTGGTGCCGAAGTGTGGGAGCTGTGGGGGAGGCCATGTTGCTGGCAACAGGGAGTGTGAGCACTTCAAGACAGCATTGAAAGTACAGGAGTATAGGGAAGTAAATGTGGGAGTATCATACGCGGATGCTGTTAGGCGCATTGCAAAGTGCAGTGGCACTGGAGGACAGGTGCGGTTCGAGCAGTGTGGGCCTGCACCTATGCCATCTGCACCGCAAGGGTCAGTGCTGCTGAACTCTGTCAATTTTTTAGCCTTCATTATGGAAGTCCTTAGTGGGGTAAAAGTGGCAAGGAATAATTCTGATGTGGTTAGAACTGTTGTCGAGGCTGCAGAAGGGGTCTTGGGGTTGCTGAGGTGGATCCAGGCGCATCTCCATAGCCTGGTTTTTGCGGAGCTCGTGAGTTCGCGTCCCGAGAGGAGTGAATGGGCGGAGTCATAACAACACAACGCAGAGGGCAGCCGCTACAATGGTGCCGTGACCCGGATGGGAGTGAGTTTAAGGGGGTTAGTGTAACGGAGGCCAGCATGTGTCGCTGTGCAGATGTAGTTAGTAAA
Source organism: Thalassophryne amazonica (assembly GCF_902500255.1). Classification (NCBI taxonomy): domain Eukaryota; kingdom Metazoa; phylum Chordata; class Actinopteri; order Batrachoidiformes; family Batrachoididae; genus Thalassophryne; species Thalassophryne amazonica. The sequence continues at coordinate 31,640,125 of NC_047114.1, read as the reverse complement.
CCTCACTCCCAACAGCCCAAAAGGATTCTCTGGTCACAAGGCCAGAGCCCTGGGTTTTAGCCTTCTGGTTGGACAGTCCGACTCCCATGCCGGAGCTCGCGAGTTCGCGTCCCAAAGGGAGCGAATGGGCGGAGTCATAACAACACAACGCAGAGTGCAGCCGCTACAATGGTGCCGTGACCCGGATGGGAGTGAGTTTAGGGTGGTGAGTGTAACGGAGGCCAGCAGGTGTCGCTGTGCAGATGTAGTTAGTAAACCTCAATCCCAACAACTCAAAAGGATTCTCTGGTCACAAGGCCAGAGCCCTGGGTTTTAGCCTTCTGGTTAGAGAGTCCGACTCCCATGCCGGAGCTCGTGAGTTCACGTCCCAAGGGGAGCGAATGGGCGCAGTCATAACAACACAACGCAGAGTGCAGCCGCTACACACATATATATATATATATATATATATATATATATATATATATATATATATATATATATATATATATATATATATATATATAAAATACAAATAATGGATGGTAAGGAGTTATATTGGACTCAGCTACGCCTTGTCCAATATAACTTTTCTTCATCCAATATTTCTCTATTTTGAATGACTTGCCATCCATCAATTATGTTCTCCACCCCCCTCCCAAATTAAGCAAACAACAAAGAGTCAAGTAAATTAGATCAATTTATTTTGTTGTGAACAGCATATGATTGATTCTGATGCGATGAATGCTTCTAAAATGTCAGTAGCGTGCTTGTCTACCTTCTTAGTGTTTCTGGCATCCTTGGAGTTCAATATTTCCACCAGTTTCTCCTCTGTGAGCTCAGCAAACCTTGCTGGCAGACAATTTTCTGCTGTTGTTGACATGTTTGTTGCCATTTTTTCAACCAGCGTCTGTCAGCTAGTTCCTGACCTTCGTATGCCGTGCTCTGATTGGCTAGCTGTTGGCAGTAAGCTCTAACGCTATTGGTCAGTGGGAACTGATCCAATATAACTTTTGGTCCTAGCCTTTTTGGATCCTTTTGGATCCAACATAACTTTCTGGCTCCAAGCGTGCCAAAATACAGATAAATGATGGACAGAAAGGCTAATCTGTGATTGGCTATTGCAATTTGAGTGGAGAACACACACACACACACACACACACACATATATATATATATATATATATATATATATATATATATATATATATATATATATATATATATATATCTCAAATTTCAGTACTGTGGTGAAGTTAGTTTTAGGTTTGATATTCAAGTTACTTGCTGTTGTCACAGCTGAAACATGGGGGTTTCACTTAGGGACCATCACAAAATTAGTTTTGTGTCACCGAACTAACGTTATTTTCAATACCATCTTGCTGTCTTTGGCAAATTATGGCAATTTTTTTTAACAAAACGTTTTACTTGGCAAACCTGTTTTGATGATTAATACGTCAGTCTATGTTCCAGTGACTCAAAATCATTGTAACATATTTCAAGACTAGACACACACACCTTTTTTTTTTTTTTACTGGGGTTTTCAGTACTTTTCTATGGGGAAAAAACCCCACCCCATACCTTCCATGTCATGTGACCCAGTGGCTCACTTCCCTTTGTTAGATTGTAACACATCTACTTTATGCAATAAATAAATAAAATCAAAACACCACCCCTAAAATAGCTCCCATGTCATGTGACCCCAAACCAATGCAGAATGGTTTTTCTTACCTGGACAAATAAAACACACCTTTTTTTTTTTTTTAGCACATCTTCTATTTTATGATCCCCCCCTCCCTCCACCCATGTTACGTGAACAGTGCTTCAAAACCAAAAATATTCAATCACTTTTCTGTACAAAATACTTGATTTCTCTCTCTCCCTGTCATTTGACCCATGACTCCATTACTAACCTGGAAAACTAAGACAGACCTTTAGTTTGTTTTTGTACACATATTTTACTTTTTTTTTTTACATTACCCCCGTGTTGGTACAGTCATCAAGTCATTGAAGATTTGTGTTAAAATTTTACGTTATTGATGAAAGTGAATTAAAGTGAGCGAGCAAAGCCACAAAATCCTCCCCATCATCTGCTGCCTTCGTACGAATCTGATCACATGTGCAGTACGATTGACTGACAGATGTCGTATTGCATAATCCTAGGTATGCGAGATTCTGGCAAGGAGCCAAAACGATTAGAAATAAGCCATGAAGTCCGCAAAGTTTCAAAACCATGCTCTGTTGTTGTTCTTGTTCTTCTTCTTCGTGTTTAATGGCGGTTGGCAACCAGCTTCAATGGAGCATTACCGCCACCAACAGGACTGCAGCGTAGGTCAGGAGTCTAACCACAGTCTAACCACAGATATATATATATATATATATATATATATATAACGCAACACTTTTGGTTTTGCTCCCATTTTGTATGAGATGAACTCAAACATCTAAAACTTTTTCCACATACACAATATCACCATTTCCCTCAAATATTGTTCATAAACCAGTCTAAATCTGTGATAGTGAGCACTTCTCCTTTGCTGAGATAATCCATCCCACCTCACAGGTGTGCCATATCAAGATGCTGATTAGACACCATGATTAGTGCACAGGTGTGCCTTAGACTGCCCACAATAAAAGGCCACTCTGAAAGGTGCAGTTTTGTTTTATTGGGGGGGATACCAGTCAGTATCTGGTGTGACCACCATTTGCCTCATGCAGTGCAACACATCTCCTTCGCATAGAGTTGATCAGGTTGTCAATTGTGGCCTGTGGAATGTTGGTCCACTCCTCTTCAGTGGCTGTGCGAAGTTGCTGGATATTGGCAGGAACTGGTACACGCTGTCGTATACGCCGGTCCAGAGCATCCCAAACATGCTCAATGGGTGACATGTCCGGTGAGTATGCCGGCCATGCAAGAACTGGGACATTTTCAGCTTCCAAGAATTGTGTACAGATCCTTGCAACATGGGGCCGTGCATTATCCTGCTGCAACATGAGGTGATGTTCTTGGATGTATGGCACAACAATGGGCCTCAGGATCTCGTCACGGTATCTCTGTGCATTCAAAATGCCATCAATAAAATGCACCTGTTCTTCGTCCATAACAGACGCCTGCCCATACCATAACCCCACCGCCACCATGGGCCATTCGATCCACAACATTGACATCAGAAAACCGCTCACCCACACGACGCCACACACACTGTCTGCCATCTGCCCTGAACAGTGTGAACCGGGATTCATCTGTGAAGAGAACACCTCTCCAACGTGCCAAACGCCAGCGAATGTGAGCATTTGCCCACTCAAGTCGGTTACGAGGACGAACTGGAGTCAGGTCGAGACCCTGATGAGGACAACGAGCATGCAGATGAGCTTCCCTGAGATGGTTTCTGACAGTTTGTGCAGAAAGTCTTTGGTTATGCAAACCGATTGTTTCAGCAGCTGTCCGAGTGGCTGGTCTCAGACGATCTTGGAGGTGAACATGCTGGATGTGGAGGTCCTGGGCTGGTGTGGTTACACGTGGTCTGCGGTTGTGAGGCTGGTTGGATGTACTGCCAAATTCTCTGAAACGCCTTTGGAGACGGCTTATGGTGGAGAAATGAACATTCAATACACGAGCAACAGCTCTGGTTGACATTCCTGCTGTCAGCATGACAATTGCACGCTCCCTCAAATCTTGCAACATCTGTGGCATTGTGCTGTGTGATAAAACTGCACCTTTCAGAGTGGCCTTTTATTGTGGGCAGTCTAAGGCACACCTGTGCACTAATCATGGTGTCTAATCAGCATCTTGATATGGCACACCTGTGAGGTGGGATGGATTATCTCAACAAAGGAGAAGTGCTCACTATCACAGATTTAGACTGGTTTGTGAACAATATTTGAAGGAAATGGTGATATTGTGTATGTGGAAAAAGTTTTAGATCTTTGAGTTCATCTCATACAAAATGGGAGCAAAACCAAAAGTGTTGCGTTTATATTTTTGTTGAGTGTGTATATATATATATATATATATATATATATATATATATATGAGTCTAACAGCCCCAAAAACAAAAAAAAAAACGTCGACTCATATCCTGTGTAATAATCCGGTATTCCTCAGATAGTCACAAAAGTATTTGAAGCAGCTCCCACCAGATCCTAGCTGAAGCATGTCCTGTAAACTGACGACTACTTGTCTCCCCGGCAGCCGACTGGACAGTAGCCGCCGATGCTGTTGGTATGCTCCATTGTTATATTATGGAGTCGCTCTTTTAAAACTAATGTCGCGTCGTGATGACGTTACACGAGAAAATCACCCACTGAACTATATACTGACGTCATTACTGGGAATTTCTATAAATTTTTTGGGGAAAACATAAAACAACTACTTCATGATGTATTTGTAGAAATTTTTGAAACTTGCTCACTCCCAACAACTATGAGACATGGGGTTATAATCTTAATCCCAAAACCGAACAAGGACTCCAGGATAATAGAAAATAGAAGCCCTATTACACTCAGAAATTCAGACTACAAGCTTCTGACATATATTTTTGCCTCTCGATTACAATCAGGTTTGTTTCCTGTTATTGCAGAGAGACAGTCTGGTTTCTTAAAAGGTAGACCAATCCATAATAACATTAGACAGGTTATGAATTTAATTGAATACAGTGAATTAATTGAGGATCACGGGTTTATTTTCTTTTTGGACTTCTACAAGGCCTTTGATTCTGTAGAACACCCCTTTATTATCTCTGCACTTGAACATTTTGGGTTTGGTATAAAATTTAGAAATTTAATTGGTGGTTTATACAAGAACATAAACAGCTCAGTTCTTCTCTCCAAAGGCTCTACTCCAAGCTTTAGTATAGATGTTGGTATTCCTCAAGGATGTCCTATTTCTCCCTATATTTTTATTTTAGTCACAGAATTATTATCTATTTATATCAAAAATTGTAATGACATCCAGAAACTAAATATCTTGGGTAATGAAATAGTTATCAGTCAGCTAGCAGATGATACAGCATTATTTCAAAAAATGAACAAATCCAAATATCCATTGACAAAATCGCCAAATTCTCTAAAACTTCAGGATTATATTTAAATTTAAAAAAATGTGAACTTATGTCTATTCATGACTCTCCTCTAAAAGAAATTTGCAACATCCCTATTAAAACTGAAGTTAAATATCTAGGTATCCAGATCTCTAAAAATCAGAATGTAAACCAGTTGGCCAATATAGAAAATAAAAGAATGTAAATCAAAATTGAATATATGGCTACAAAGGGACCTCTCAATACTAGGACACATTTACCTGACCAAAATGGAAAGCTTATCCAGATGTATTTACCCACTTTATTCAAATGCCATTTCTAATAAGTTAATTAAATATTTTAACCAAACAAATCTAAATTTTATATGGAGGAACAGGCTTTTCTATATGAAGAAAAGCCACATGGTGAAAGAACCTAGTGAAGGTTGCCTGAAAGTAATTGACCTAGAGTGCCTTAATGCAACCCTAAAAATCAACTGGCTAAAGTCATGGATTAAACAACAAAATTCACTGTGGCATTGTATCCCAAATTTTATCTTTAACAAATTGGGAGGTTTGTGTTGCGTGGGCCGCTGAAGAGGAGGTACTGCTGGCCCACAACCACCAGATGGCGCCCTGCTTGAAGTGCGGGCTTCAAGCATGAGAGGGCGTCATAGCAACCGGGAGTGACAGCTGTCACTCGTTATCAGCACCAGCTGTCACTCATCCACATCACATCACCACCACCATAAAGGCCGGACTGCAACTCCACCTCCCCGCCGAGAAATCAGCTAGAGGTAATTTATCTGCTGAACGTGAAACTGCATTATAGTCTGACTCTTTTTGCAGCCGTATTCCTGTGGTGTTCCTTATCCGTTGGATTGGTGTTAGGTGTGATCAGCGACGGCTTCGCTCCACACTCCATCCAGATAAGTGGTTAGACAGGAGCTGCACGAGTGTGTGATTGGAGGTGGAGGTGCTCCCTCCCAAAAGAATACAGACTGTGGGATTACTGAGTGTGCGAACTCACACTCATCAATACTGTTTTTCTGTTCTCTGCCAGCAGTACCAGGTCTGACAGCTGGAGACGGTGACCACCTGGGGACCCAGGACTTGGTGACTCCGGTGTTCTTCAGATCCGTTGGCGGTGAAGGCCGTGTGGGATCCGGCTCGGCTCAGGACGGATGTCTCCTATCCTCAAGCCTGCCCACACGTCACTCAAATCTGTAATTCGGTGGTACCTAAACTGTGATTGTCTGTATTTCGTTGTGCACCACAACATTAAATTGTTAGTTTGGCTTATCCATTGCCTGTTCATTTAACGCCCCCTGTTGTGGGTCCGTGTTCCTACACCTTCACAACAGTTTGAATCTTCTACTTGTATGTGATTTTGATATTAACAAGCTCCCGGTATCCCTATCAGAGTTCCATAAACAAATCTTATTGTACTGGAAAATGCTATATGTCCACAACTATTCTCCACATTCAACAATAATATGGAATAACAGATACATTCTACATCGCAACAAATTACTATTTTACAAAGACTGGTTTGAGAAGAATATTTGGTCTATATCACACCTAATGAACAGTGAGGGAAAGCTGATGAATTACAATCAATTTTGCTTAAAACATGATTTTAACCCCTCGTACTTAGACTTTATACGTTTATATAATGCACTTCCCAAAGAATTTGTTTACCTCTCAGCCAACATTGTAGCAAACCAAATTATACACCCCAGTATGCCTTCTTTATCAGTACAGGGCGTTCCGATTCTAGACCAAAAATGTAATAATTATTTCATAAGAAGTTGTCTAACAGAAAAAAATGTTTCCAGGATTACAAAATAAAAATGATATGAGCAAATTTGAAAAAAAGACAATAACAAAACTAAGAACAATGTATCTAACCTTTCCTATAGCTCCTAAAGTGAAGGAAACACACTTTAAAATTATGAATAACATTTATCCATCCAATAAATTACTTCAAATGCACTTCAAAATCCAAGAAAATGTATGCTCCTTTTGTGAAAAAGATATTGAAAGTACTGATCATCTTTTTTCTTCTGTGATATAGTCCAATTATTCTGGTATGACATACAACAATGGATCAATACAGCAGTCTTATCTTCTCCAGTCTCACTAAATATACAACCCCTGGCAAAAATTATGGAATCACCGGCCTCAGAGGATGTTCATTCAGTTGTTTAATTTTGTAGAAAAAAAGCAGATCACAGACATGACACAAAACTAAAGTCATTTCAAATGGCAACTTTCTGGCTTTAAGAAACACTATAAGAAATCAAGAAAAAAAGATTGTGGCAGTCAGTAACGGTTACTTTTTTAGACCAAGCAGAGGAAAAAAATATGGAATCACTCAATTCTGAGGAAAAAATTATGGAATCACCCTGTAAATTTTCATCCCCCAAATTAACACCTGCATCATATCAGATCTGCTCATTAGTCTGCATCTGAAAAGGAGTGATCACACCTTGGAGAGCTGTTGCACCAAGTGGACTGACATGAATCATGGCTCCAACACGAGAGATGTCAATTGAAACAAAGGAGAGGATTATCAAACTCTTAAAAGAGAGTAAATCATCACACAATGTTGCAAAAGATGTTGGTTGTTCACAGTCAGCTGTGTCTAAACTCTGGACCAAATACAAACATGGGAAGGTTGTTAAAGGCAAACATACTGGTAGACCAAGGAAGACATCAAAGCGTCAAGACAGAAAACTTAAAGCAATATGTCTCAAAAATCGAAAAATGTACAACAAAACAAATGAGGAACGAATGGGAGGAGACTGGAGTCAACGTCTGTGACCGAACTGTAAGAAACCGCCTAAAGGAAATGGGATTTACATACAGAAAAGCTAAACGAAAGGCATCATTAACACCTAAACAGAAAAAAACAAGGTTACAATGGGCTAAGGAAAAGCAATTGTGGACTGTGGATGACTGGATGAAAGTCATATTCAGTGATGAATCTCGAATCTGCATTGGGCAAGGTGATGATGCTGGAACTTTTGTTTGGTGCCTTTCCAATGAGATTTATAAAGATGACTGCCTGAAGAGAACATGTAAATTTCCACAGTCATTGATGATATGGGGCTGCATGTCAGGTAAAGGCACTGGGGAGATGGCTGTCATTACATCATCAATAAATGCACAAGTTTATGTTGATATTTTGGACAATTGAAAGGATGTTTGGGGAAGATGAAATCATTTTTCAAGATGATAATGCATCTTGCCATAAAGCAAAAACTGCAAAAACATTCCTTGCAAAAAGACATAGGGTCAGTGTCATGGCATAGGGTCAATGTCAATGAGCAGATCTGATTTGATGCAGGTGTTAATTTGGGGGATGAAAATTTACAGGGTGATTCCATAATTTTTTCCTCAGAATTGAGTGATTCCATATTTTTTTCCTCTGCTTGGTCTAAAAAAAGTAACCGTTACTGACTGCCACAATCTTTTTTTCTTGATTTCTTATAGTGTTTCTTAAAGCCAGAAAGTTGCCATTTGAAATGACTTTAGTTTTGTCATGTCTGTGATCTGCTTTTTTTCTACAAAATTAAACAACTGAATGAACATCCTCTGAGGCCGGTTATTCCATAATTTTTGCCAGGGGTTGTAGATGTTATTTTTTGGTACTCCTATGAAATCTAAAAAAGAAGAACTCTACGAATTTATTTTTATGTCTTACCAAGTTTTTTATCCACAAATGTAGAATCCAAAAATGCCCCCCGAACTCTACATTCTTCACAAATGAATTTAAATTATACATGAAATCCTTGAAATGTATGAATGAACCTAAAGCAGTGAAAATGTATTCCTACTTGTCTGATTGCCCCCTGGACTCCATGGACTGAATGCACTATAAGCTCCTTGCTATTTAATTATTTTATTTATCTTGTTAATTATTGAATTTCTCATTCTGTATCACTTGAATGTTCCCTCATCTTTGTAACTTTTGATGACACACAGCCATGTTTGTAGTAATAATAATAAAAACAAACAAAAAAACTATATACTGACATCAGTATATAGTTCAGTGAAATCACCCTACGTACACTCTCACGAGCGCCACCAGAAGGGACATTGTTCTCCTTTCTGTGGTATTTTCATTCGCCATGTTGGAAGAGGAATCGGAAGAAGTCACATAGATACGTCTATTATTATTATTATTATTATAAAAACACTCATAGCTGTCTCGTTATTGAACAGTGACGAGCATTTTATTTGTAACAACAAAGATATTTTTATTATTATAATTAATCCTTGTTAATATTTCTATTATTTAGTAATAATAGTTAATTTAATAATAAGTTAATTATTAATCATTATTGTTAATGATTGGTCTATGAGAGTGTTTTAGCAGATATTGATGAACATTACAAAGTTTCTGCTGTCATTGCTTTTGAAGTAGTAGTACTGCGAACCCATTGCATCCTCTCGCGGCAGGTGTCAGCCAAATTTCAGGTGACACGCACGAACATCAAACACTGCTCACATGGCACTCTTAGCACAATAACAGACTGCAGACGACCACTGTTGTATTGGCGGAGAAATTTGTCTAAGTACCACATGAATGTGGCTTTGGTCTGTGCGCTGAGAACTGACAGGAGGTGTGGCTATGAAAGAAGCAGCAATGTTGATCTGTCATTCTGGACCTTCCAGCTGGACAAGACCTACTGTGTTTGGACAGACATGAACTACCATCTGTCCACTGTGACAGATGCACTTTCACGCTGTTTCGCCGTAATCGACCAGACGTTGACCAAACTTCGCACTATGTGTGAAGGGGCCCTAAGGAATCACATGTACGTAAGTAAATGGTAAATGGACTGCATTTATGTAGTGCTTTTCCATCTGCATCAGAAGCTCAAAGCGCTTTACAAATAATGCCTCACATTCACCCCGATGTGAGGGTGCTGCCATACAAGGGGCTCAATACACACCGGGAGCAATACAGGATTAAAGTCCTTGCCCAAGGGCCCTTAGTGATTTTTGCAGTCAGGCTGGGATTTGAACCAAGGATCTTCTGGTCACAAGCCCAAAGCCTTAACCACTAGAACATCACCTCCCCTTGAGCAAAGGCTGTAAATAAGTATTCACAGCCTTTGCCATGAAGCTTAAAATTGTGCTCAGGTGCATCCTGTTTCCACCGATCATCCTTGAAATGTTTCTACAGCTGAACTGGAGTCCTCTGGGCATGATTTGGAAAGGCACACACCTGTCTACATATAAAGTCACACAGTTGACAGTGCATGTCAGAGCACAAACCAAGCATGAAGTCAGAGGAATTGTCTGTAGACCTCAGAGACAGGATTGTGCTGAGGCACAAATCTGGGGAAGGGTACAGAAATATTTCTGCTGCTTTAAAGGTCCCAATGAGCACAGTGGCCTCCATCATCCATAAATGGAAGCTGGAAATGGAAGATGGAAGACGGGCGCCCGCCCGGCGCCGGTCTAAACTGAGCGATAAGTGGAGAAGCGCCTTTGTCAGGGACTTGATCAAGAACACGATGGCCACTCTGTCTGAGCTCCAGCATTCTTCTGTGGAGAGAGGAGAACCTTCCAGACAACAATCTCTGCAGCAATCCACCAATCAGACCTGTATGATAGAGTGGCCAGACAGAAGCCACTCCTTAGTAGAAGGCACATGGCAGCCTGCCTGGAGTTTGGCAAAAGGCACCTGAAGGACTCTCAGACCATGAGAAACAAAATTCTCTGGTCTGATGAGACAAAGATTGAACTCTTTGGCATGGAAACCAGGTGTCACGTTTGGGGGAAACCAGGCACCATCTCTACAGTGAAGCGTGGTGGCAGCATCATGCTGTGGGGCTGTTTTTCATCGGCAGCAACTGGGAGACTGAGGGGAGTCTGGGAGTCAGGTTTGAGGATACAATTGAATGCAGCAATGTACAAAGACATCCTGGATAAAAACCTGCTCCAGAGCGCTCTTGACCTTGGACTGGGCTGATGGCTCATCTTTCAGCAGGACAATGACACTAAGCCGTATATGAGTGCCTAGAGACTGCAGTCGCAATGCTGCCTACTTAACGTGAATGTTCCTTCATGGAGAGTGAGCCACCATTTTCACACGGCAAAATATGGTGCCTGGATGTGAAATGTTTTCGTGTGCATTTTCAGTGCGGAAGTAAATACGCGAGTGAACACACATGGAGAAAAGCCTGCAAAATATGTGTTGAAATACCGTTCTTACCTGGATATTGAGCCAGTAAGATTAATTTACATTAAATTATGTAAGGAAAGTATTAAACTTACTCTGATACCCACACATTCCAAAATGTTAGTGTTGGAAGTTTACACAGATCCAATCTGTTCCAGCTTCAATCAATTTCTGTGCGGATGATCATTCATGAGTCACATTTTGTTTCAGGCACTGCCAGGCAATATCAAGGTACAGAAGTTGAAGTTGAACATGTCCGATATGTTCCAGCTTCCAAATTCTGCAGACATAACAAGTCACAATATCATGACACACACAATCCAGACTGGGCACACAGGCTGCATTAATTAATTAATTCCATATGGTAAATCCATTTTTGTATCATACTGAATTAATTCAGCTTTGAGTAAAATTCCATTCTAGATAGTTTCTAAATCTGTCGTATATACAGTGAGGAAAATAAGTATTTGAACACCCTGCGGGTTTGCAAGTTCTCCCACTTGGAAATCATGGAGGGGTCTGAAATTTTCATCTTAGGTGCATGCCCACTGTGAGAGACATAATCAAAAAAAAAAAAAAAATCCGGAAATCACAATGTATGATTTTTTAAATAATTTATTTGTATGTTACTGCTGCACATAAGTATTTGAACACCTACCAACCAGCAAGAATTCTGGCTCACACAGACCTGTTAATTTTTCTTTAAGAAGCCCTCTTATTCTGCACTCTTTACCTGTATTAATTGCACCTGTTTGAACTTGTTACCTGTATAAAAGACACCTGTTCACACACTCAATCAATCATACTCCAACCTGTCCACCAAAGAGCTGTCTAAGGACACCAGGGACAAAACTGTAGACCTGCACAAGGCTGGGATGGACTACAGGACAACAGGCAAGCAGCTTGGTAGAAGACAACAAGTGTTATGATTATTTATTAGAAAGTGGAAGAAACACAAGATGACTGTCAGTCTCCCTCGGTCTGGGATTCCATGCAAGATCTCACTTTGTGGGGTAAGGATTCTGAGAAAGCTCAGAATTACACAGGAGGACCTGGTCAATGACCTGAAGAGATCTGGGACCACAGTCACAAAGATTACATTAGTAACACATGATGCTGTCATGGTTTAAAATCCTGCAGGGCAGCAAGGTCCCCCTGCTCAAGCCAGCACATGTCCAGGCCCGTTTGAAGTTCACCAGTGACCATCTGGATGATCCAGAGGAGGCATGGGAAAAGGTCATGTGGTCAGATGAAACCAGAATAAAGCCTTTTGGAATCAGCTCCACTTACCATGTTTAGAGGATGAGAACAACCCCAAGAAAACCATCCCAACCGTGAAGCATGGGGGTGGAAACATACTCTGGGGGTGCTCTTCTGCAAAGGGGACAGGACGACTGCACCGTATTGAAGGGAGGATGGATGGGGTCATGTATTGCGAGATTTTGGCAAACAACCTGTTAAAGATTTTATATATATATATATTTTTATCACTGTTAAACATTTGTACCTTTGTCTTCTTTCTTATGAAAACGTTATTGTGCTGTTTTGCACCAGTCTTAAGATAACCCTGAGAATGCACATATTATTCAACTTCGTTTTAGCATGCTGGGGTCAGTCTGAACTGGGAGTAAAGAACTGGAGGTTATTTTGACCGTTGTGAATTTATGGCCTTGTGATATGTGATGCTTAGTGTGAAGAACAGGACACTCTAGGCAGATGCAGAACAGATGATAAGTGCAACAAACGAACGGGATGTGCTGACCTTCGACGATAAGATTAAAGGAAAGAAACTGTTTTTCCTTACAGCTGCACTTATTGATGTATGTGTTTATGTCACGGGAAGAAACTTGTCTTGCGTTGTCCCCCCCACCCTTAGGACAAGTTTTATGATGTGGTTAGGGCTTCTCCAATAAAAGAGCAGGAGCGCAGGCCAGACTTTAGTGTAGCTTTGGTGTACAGCCTGACTTGCACTCCTCGCGAGATAAATTTGACTTTCTGTCTCACTGGTGGTTCTTGACTCTGTTTGTCTTGTTAAAGGTTTTAAGAATGTTTGGAGGAGAAAATACCCAACATTGACTGGGGGCTACGTCCGGGATCTCAACAATACCGGAGGTGTCCGGCGGGGGTCGCCAAGTCCAGACGGAAATCCTTGGCCAAGGTCCGATCGATTGATCGTGTCTGCAATTGTCGACCGCCGGTGGCATCGTCTGGTTGACGAGATTTTCCCGAAGAAGACAGACAGGAAGTCGAGTCAGTGAGTAGAATTTCTTTGTAACAGTACTGAGTGAATGGTGATCAGATCACATAAACAGTTAAATTCTGCAAGCGATGATACAGAATCGTCTGTTAATGAAACACAGTTAAACTCTGTAAGGAGGTCGGACTCCTCTACGATGGCGAGGAACGCATGTAGTTAAATTCCGAAGGAGGGTGCGGACTCCTCTGTTTATATACGCGTACCGGTAGGGAATAAAAGTGTGATCACATAAACAGTTAAACTCCGTAAGCGATGGCGTGGAATCGTCTGTTAATGTAAAGCAGTTAAACTCCACGAGGAGGGCGGACTCCTCTACGGTTGCGAGGGACGCACGTAGTGAAATTCCGGAAGGAGGGTACGGACTCCTCTGTTTTAATACGAAGTAATACCGGTTTTGAGAATAAAAGTGTGAAAGTGTAATACTTTGGACAACGTAAGTGACAAACGTGTGTGTGGAAGCGAAGGCAAGTGATTCCGCTTCCTACGGGGAGGTGAAAGGAATCAACCACACGACGGCAAATTAATTGTCACGTCCAAAGAAAGTGAAAACTTCAGATTTAGAACACCCTAGGTGTGCCCCCGTCTGAAGTCCAAATTATAACAAGGGATAATAAAAATGGGGGGTAAGACGTCTAAAAATAAGGGAAATTTATCAACTGACGACTGGAAATTTATGGAAGCAAAAAATCCAAAAGCAACAAAGAAATTGGAGACCTGGATAAATAAACATGACTTTGACGGACGACTGAACCTGACTAGTATTCAGAAGTTGAAGGAAAGGTTAGAAGAGGAACATAACACTCTGGGGGTGCTCTTCTGCAAAGGGGACAGGACGACTGCACCGTATTGAAGGGAGGATGGATGGGGTCATGTATTGCGAGATTTTGGCAAACAACCTGTTAAAGATTTTATATATATATATATTTTTATCACTGTTAAACATTTGTACCTTTGTCTTCTTTCTTATGAAAACGTTATTGTGCTGTTTTGCACCAGTCTTAAGATAACCCTGAGAATGCACATATTATTCAACTTCGTTTTAGCATGCTGGGGTCAGTCCCAACACAATCTCTTTCCCTCAGTAAGAGCATTGAAGATGAGTCATGGCTGGGTCTTCCAGCATGACAATGACCCCAAACACACAGCCAGGGCAACTAAGGAGGGGCGCCGTAAGAAGCATTTCAAGGTCCTGGAGTGGCCTGGGCAGTCTCCAGACCTGAACTCAATAGGAAATCTTTGGAGGGAGCTGAAACTCCAAACCTGAAAGATCTAGAGAAGATCTGTATGGAGGAGTGGACCAAAATCCCTGCTGCAGTGTGTGCAAACCTGGTGAAAAACTACAGGAAACGTTTGACCTCTTAAATTGCAAACAAAGGCTACTGTATCAAATATTAACATTGATTTTCACAGGTGTTCAAATACTTATTTGCAGCAGTAACATACAAATAAATTATTAAAAAATCATACATTGTGATTTCCGGATTTTTTTTATTTTTTTTTTAGATTATGTCTCTCACAGTGGACATGCACCTAAAATGAAAATTTCAGACCCCTCCATGATTTCTAAGTGGGAGAACTTGCAAAATTGCAGGGTGTTCAAATACTTATTTTCCTCACTGTACATGGTATACAACTTCATGCATTGCACAGACATGACGCTCTGCAAGATACAAAAGGATTATTAACCCAGCAAGTGAGGTTAATAATTTGTTTATTATATGGCTGTTTTTGTAGCTGCCTTGATATTTTACATGTCCACTTCAAGCTTGTTTGCTGTTAATTCCACCAGTTCAAACTCGTCAGTGTAATAAAATTTGTTCAAAATGCACTTGCCCCCTCTTGCTCTCTCTCTTTGTCGCTCTTAATTTCTTTGTTCACTTTTTGTTTTATTTTGCTTTTAAATTTCTTGTTTAACAAGGGAAATGTGTGTCGCCTTGGTTCCTGCTGGGTCCTGCCTCTATTTCTTAGCCCGACAACTGGCCCTGAATTGGGCCAGCCAGATACTGGCCTCTCTCTCCTAGCCTGTGATTGGTTGGTGGCCGAGACGCTAATATCAGCCCATGCGTTAGCCTCACGTTGATGTGGCATGAGCGCTGCTCTCCTATTGCTTGTTTAGGAGTTGGAAATCTCACTTTGAAATGGAGGCCACTATCCGGCCGAATACATAGCCGGTTGTCGGGCTATCTTTTTCTGTGCTGTGGAGCTGATCATCACAGCTGTCACTCATTATCACCTGCAATATATCAACCCCGGTTCTACTTCCGCCTTCGCGAGAAAGTCAGTCCTCACCTCCAGAGATCGCTCACCCCGTCAGTTTCGTGGGCTGTCAACTGGCTTTGGACTTCATCCTCACTATTCCCACTCTGTCAGGATCATCTTAAACAAAGTTGCAAATGTGATATGCGTTCCGGACCGATTGTCATGGTAGACCAGAAATCAGAGCACGCGTAGCGTCGCAGCCATACAATAAACCAGTTTATCACCCAAAAGTCATGGAAAAGTAATAAGAATAACCAAAACTACTTACTTATGGAAGGAAATGTTGTCTCCCTTCTTCCTCATTGTGGCATTGCCAACATGCATTTTTCAGCTGTTTCTTGACAAGATCTATGAGCGTCGGTGTGTGCTAGCCACTGAGTTGCCCGGTGTGAAATGGCGACCACACCGCCTTGCCAGCATGCATCTCAGTGTGACTGTGACTCTAGTACTCATATACGCCTCTGTACACTAAGCACACAGCCAAGATATCAAAGGAGTGGCTTCAGCACAACTCTGTGAATGTCCTTGAGTGGCCCAGTCAGAGCCCAGACCTGAATCGGATTGAACATCTCTGGAGAGATCTGAAAATGGCTGTGCACCGAGGCGCTCCATCCAACCTGATGGAGATTGAGTGGTGTTGCAAAGAGGAATTGGCAAAACTGCCAAAAGATAGGTACGCTAAGCTTGAAGACCTGAGGCTGTAATTGCTGCCAAAGGTGCATCAACAAAGTAGTTAATGTACATGCCATTTCTTAAGTTTTTATTTTTAATAAATTTGCAAAAAAAATAAAATCATTTTGTCCTTATGGGGTGTTGTGAGTTCTGATTTGTCTGATATGAATAATTCTCTCCCATTGGCTACAGCAAATGTAATCTCAAAATAATTTGAAGGTGCTATATATTGGTTTCAAACAGGCCATTACACACACACACACACACACACACACACACACACACACACACACACACACACACACACACACACACACACACACACACACACACACACACACACACACACACACACACACACACACACACACACAGTGTCCAAAGTACCAGCAAAATAAGCAACTACTGTCCATTCAGTTGCAGGGGAGACAGTTACACTTCATTTACAGAACATACTTATGCTAGAATCTGGTGTGATCTGCTTCAATTACTCTTGCGACTGTCTGAAGAATACAGTATATATATATATATATATATTTTTTATTTTTTTTTTATTTTGGGGATGTTAGCCTAACTTACATTCCAGTCCAGTTGGTGGCGGTAATGCTCTGTATAAGATGGTTGCCAACCGCCATTAAATACGAAGAAGAAAAAAAAAAAAAAAAAAAAAAAAAAAAAGAAGAAGAAGAAGGGTCCTTTTACAGAGGCAAGTAAATAGTGTTCAAACGTGGGAAACCCGTTCAGTAGAGGCATAACTCTTATTTTGTACAAGTCATAAAAGGTGTCATGATGTTTATTTCAGCATGTGTTTGTTCTTAAAGTCATGTTTACATACTGTGTAAGGTGCTATTTCGCCGTTCTCAAGCTAGGCTAGCGCTGCTTTCCTGACGTCATTGTGTATAAACGACAGATTGGTTACCTCGTAGTTGTTTTGGTTGTGTAAATTTTGTTTTAATTCATAAATCGTATGTTCGTGTATACATTCTAGCTTTAATGGTAATTAAGAAAAGAAATGAAGCTGCCGTGTGGGAAAATAGGCTTTGAAGGAACGATGTCATCGTGATAATTGGGTGACTACGGGCACTTATGTCCTTTGATCATATTGTATGAAAAACAGAAAAAAAGGGGAAATTTCACACTTTTATAGTTATCTTTACAATGAAAGTGTGTTAAGAACTTTGTTCTAGTAGTCTATGATGACTTTTTCACCTTTTTTCAGCAACATTATATGCAAATATTGCCGTTTTGTGCTTGTCCCACACCCAGACTTTTGATCTTCAATGATAAAAATGAATGGTAAAGAAACGTTTTTTCTAATGTTTTAAAATATCTCTGAATAAAATATCAGTAAAATAATCAAAACATAATTAGGGTATTCAATGTCATACAACTGTTTTTTTTTTTTTTTTAAACAAAATGTAGTTGTCCCACATTATTGCTGTAATTTCCACCACAGCACTGTAATGTCCCTTTAAACAGTTTGTATGAAAGATTGTTTGGGTAGTTTCTATGGAGATAAACAGTGAAATCAGAGCACATGTATATAGCGCCAAATCACAACAAACAGTTGCCCCAAGGCGCTTTATATTGTAAGGCAATGGTGTGGTGGAAATTACATTTACAAGGCCAATAGTGCCCGTAGTTAAAGAATCACCCAATTATTTTGTGAAGCCTGTAGCGATTAGTACGTATTTTTGTGATAGCTACCTTTCAAAAAGTCAACTCCTGGATGGATGAAATAATGTCTTACAAAAGAATCATAAATGATTCATAAAATATACAAGTAGGAAACTAATATTTGAAATTATTCACCACATTATTTTCTATATAAATTAGGAACTGTGATGTAATTATGTATTGTGATACATAGTGAATGTTGATAGGTCTATTGTGGCACTCATGTATCATTAGACTTTACGTTGTTACATAATTTCTGGGAACAGTGATGATATTATATATCGGATTCGTCATAAGTTTTTTCGTGATTTGTATCGTAGAGCAAATGCACGCATTAAGAAGTCACCATGATTATTGTGTAATATTGTGATTGTAATATAGCAAATGTATGTTCTTGTACATTTGCACTCAGGTCTATAAGTCTGGAGACAGTCATTTGGTTTTTGTTATTTTGCCACATTACATCATGGAAGTGGTGTTGAGATGAAATATGTTTGTAGTGTAGACATTTGACTTTAATTCAAGGGATGTAACACAAATATGGCATTAATTATTTTGGAATGACAGCTATTTACAATACTATGCAGTTTCTCCAATTACAGTCACAGAAGCCTATCTCTTCTTAAAATTTGTTATGGGTGTCTTGGTGGCTTCCCTCACTAACACTGTTTAACATAAATTTGCGAGTGAACAGTGCTATTGTACTAGTGCTCCATGCCCCTCTGTTGCCCCACATGGTAAGTTAATTTTCAGGGCCATTAAGAAATCTGGCCATAAATCAATATATTTTTATATATCAATATGTTTGTAGTGTAGACTTTTGACTTTAATTCAAGGGATGTAACACAAATATGGCATTAATTATTTTGGAATGACAGCTATTTACAATACTATGCAGTTTCTCCAATTACAGTCACAGAAGCCTATCTCTTCTTAAAATTTGTTATGGGTGTCTTGGTGGCTTCCCTCACTAACACTGTTTAACATAAATTTGCGAGTGAACAGTGCTATTGTACTAGTGCTCCATGCCCCTCTGTTGCCCCACATGGTAAGTTAATTTTCAGGGCCATTAAGAAATCTGGCCATAAATCAATATATTTTTATATATCACTATGTTTGTAGTGTAGACTTTTGACTTTAATTCAAGGGATGTAACACAAATATGGCATTAATTATTTTGGAATGACAGCTATTTACAATACTATGCAGTTCTCCAATTACAGTCACAGAAGCCTATCTCTTCTTAAAATTTGTTATGGGTGTCTTGGTGGCTTCCCTCACTAACACTGTTTAACATAAATTTGCGAGTGAACAGTGCTATTGTACTAGTGCTCCATGCCCCTCTGTTGCCCCACATGGTAAGTTAATTTTCAGGGCCATTAAGAAATCTGGCCATAAATCAATATATTTTTGATCTACTGATTGGGGATACATGAAACCCAATTCTCTAAATCTGCTTTCCCTCACCTCGTTTCATGTGTGCGGTGTCATTGAAGTGAGCAGGCACACACAGCTCATTGCCTAAATTCAGCACCTAGCACCAATGTTTTAAAAGCACATTGTCACACTACTTCACATTAAATTCGTAACACACCTTTGTTTTAATCACGCACATCATCAGCACTGTGGTCACTGCTTCAGAGCATGGTGCTGATGCAAAAATGATAGGCAGCGCCCCGAGGTGAAAACTTAAAAAAAAAAAAAATATATATATATATATATATATATATATATATTGCTGTCCTTTTTTTTTTTTCCCAGATATGCACCACGTGGGTTTGTCTTGCATGACACCTGGTGGAAAGTTCTTACCATAGCACTTTACACTTAAGTAAGCAAGTTGATCTGTTTGTGGGCTTTCTTTCTGCTCACAAGGGCAAGTGGTGGGAACAGCTCCCCAACCCTCAGAGAGTAAAGATACTTTTTAAGACACTTTGCACATACTAGTACTAGTACTACTACTAATAATAATAATAAGTTTTTAATAACTAAAACTATCTATCTATCTACACACACACAGCAGGTAGAGTATTGGACACGTTGCCATTGTTCTCAGTAAATATATTTCTAAAGGCAGCACAGTGGCTTAGTCGTTAGGACTGTTGCCTCACAGCGAGAAGGTCATGGCTTCGATTCCCACCTGTGGCCTTTCTGTGTGGAGTTTGTGTGTGCTCCACATGTTTACGTGGGTCCTCTTCGGGTGCTCTGACTTCCTCCCACATCCAAAGACACACAGGTTAGGTGGATTGGAAACTTTAAAATGCCTGTAGGTGTGCATGCGGGTATGAATGTGTTTGTTTGTCTATATGTGGCCCTGCGTCAGACTGGCGTCCTGTCCAGGGTGTACCCCACCTCACGCTCTATGACTACTGGGTTAGGCTCCATTGCCCCGCGACCCTTAATTGGAGTAAGTGGTTGAAGTGTGTATATGTCTAAAGGTGCTATTGGCATGAAATTTTCACCAGATGCCAGTAAAAACCCAAGCAATACACACATACAAAGAGACCAAAACAAATAGCTACTGAAATTAAGTTATGTCTAATAAAATGGAATGAGACAGGGAAGAAATAATGACTACACGCTGACTAAAATTTATTTATTACTTTGTACAAAAGCCTTTGTTGGTAATGACAGCTTCAAAACGCCTCCTGCATGGAGAAACTAGGCGCATGCATTGCTCAGGTGTGATTTTGGCCCATTCGCCCAAACAAACAGTCTTCAAATCTTGAAGCGTTCGTGGACCTCTTTTATGATCTCTGATCTTTAATTCTCTCCATAGATTTTTATTGGATTCAAGGTAGGTGACTGGCCGGGCCATTCTAGCAGCTTTATTTTCATTCTCTGAAACCAATTGAGACTTTTCCTTGGCTGTGTGTTTGGGATCATTGTCTTGCTGAAATGTCCACCCTCATTTAATTTTCATCATCCTGGTAGATTTTTATCAAGAGTTTCTTGGCACATTTTTCCATTTGTCCTTCCTTCTATTACATGAAGTTTATCAATTTATAAAAAAAGTGACGTGATGTGCACAGTCAGTTTTCGATGTTAGTCATGCAGACAATTTACTTCACTGAAACATTTTGCACAGCATTTATATTTAAACAGAAGACTCTCGCACTAACTCCTAATTGTTTAAATCCAGGTGACTGCAGTTAAATAATTGTTTAACTGCAGGAATCAGCAGAAACATATGGATTATAAATGGATTTAAAAAAATCCACAGATCCTTTCTATTTCATGACCATTACAGAAGAAGGCTCCCGCTTCTGGATGGAGCCGCACCTTGGACAGAGAAAAAAACACAGTCAGGTGGCAGAAAGACTACAAGTAAGGGATAATTTGTCAGCAATAAACAACAAGAAAAACAGAAGAAATACTAAGGTGATCGCCGGCCACTAGCCCTAAGCTTCACTAAAAGACCCAGACTTTAGGTAAAGTTGAGGCCGTGACCTGCTTTGTTTACCAATAAAATTAATTTTAAAGGGTAGGAAGTCTAGTACCATACTATGCCAGTATGCTAGCCAAACGAAAGGGAAAATAAGTGAATCTTAAGTCTGGAGTTTAAAGTCTTTGCAGAATATGAGTGTTTTATTGACACAGGGAGATCATTCCACAAAGCAGGTGCATGATAAGAGAAAACTCTGTGACCCACAGATTTTTTTTTATTTTTTATTCACCCTATGGACACTAAGTAGCCCTGCACCCTGAGAACGCAGAGCCCGGGCCGGTAGATATGGTTTAATTAGGTCAGGTAAGTAGGGAGGTGCTAGGCCGTGAATAATTTTATAGGTTAATAGCAGAACCTTAAAATCTTATCTCACAGGGACAGGAAGCCAGAGAAGAGATGCCAAAATGGGTGTCATGTGGTCAAACTTTCTGCTTCCTGTCAAAAGTCTGCCAGCAGCATTTTGAACCAATTGGACAGCGCAGTCTCATTTGAGGGTGGGCGCTGAAGGGGTAAAATATGATGCATATGATGTAATTTCTCTACTTACGGGGACAGAAACATGGCACTTCCTTTGAGTTTTTGGATAACACACAAACAAAGTGAAAATGCAAAGAAAACGTGAGGATGTGGTGAAAAGTGGATATGTGTTGGGGTTTATTTTTGACCCGGAGCTCAAACGTGTCAAGGTGGTTGTGCAGGAGAGAGAACGTAACTACAACCCCTGGCAAAAATTATGGAATCACTGGCCTCGGAGGATGTTCATTCAGTTGTTTAATTTTGTAGAAAAAAAGCAGATCACAGACATGACACAAAACTAAAGTCATTTCAAATGGCAACTTTCTGGCTTTAAGAAACACTATAAGAAATCAGGAAAAACAATTGTGGCAGTCAGTAACGGTTACTTTTTTAGACCAAGCAGAGGGAAAAAAATATGGAATCACTCAATTCTGAGGAAAAAATTATGGAATCATGAAAAACAAAAGAACGCTCCAACACATCACTAGTATTTTGTTGCACCACCTCTGGCTTTTATAACAGTTTGCAGTCTCTGAGGCATGGACTTAATGAGTGACAAACAGTACTCTTCATCAATCTGGCTCCAACTTTCTCTGATTGCTGTTGCCAGATCAGCTTTGCAGGTTGGAGCCTTGTCATGGACCATTTTCTTCAACTTCCACCAAAGATTTTCAATTGGATTAAGATCCGGACTATTTGCAGGCCATGACATTGACCCTATGTGTCTTTTTGCAAGGAATGTTTTCAGTCTTTGCTCTATGGCAAGATGCATTATCATCTTGAAAAATGATTTCATCATCCCCAAACATCCTTTCAATTGATGGGATAAGAAAAGTGTCCAAAATATCAACGTAAACTTGTGCATTTATTGATGATGCAATGACAGCCATCTCCCCAGTGCCTTTACCTGACATGCAGCCCCATATCATCAATGACTGTGGAAATTTACATGTTCTCTTCAGGCAGTCATCTTTATAAATCTCATTGGAACGGCACAAACAAAAGTTCCAGCATCATCACCTTGCCCAATGCAGATTCGAGATTCATCACTGAATATGACTTTCATCCAGTCATCCACAGTCCACGATTGCTTTTCCTTAGCCCATTGTAACCTTGTTTTTTTCTGTTTAGGTGTTAATGATGGCTTTCGTTTAGCTTTTCTGTATGTAAATCCCATTTCCTTTAGGCGGTTTCTTACAGTTTGGTCACAGACGTTGACTCCAGTTTCCTCCCATTCGTTCCTCATTTGTTGTGCATTTTCGATTTTGAGACATATTGCTTTAAGTTTTCTGTCTTGACGCTTTGATGTCTTCCTTGGTCTACCAGTATGTATGCCTTTAACAACCTTCCAGTGTTGTTTGTATTTGGTCCAGAGTTTAGACACAGCTGACTGTGAACAATCAACATCTTTTGCAACATTGCGTGATGATTTACGGTCTTTTAAGAGTTTGATAATCCTCTCCTTTGTTTCAATTGACATCTCTCGTGTTGGAGCCATGATTCATGTCAGTCCACTTGGTGCAACAGCTCTCCAAGGTGTGATCACTCCTTTTTAGATGCAGACTAACGAGCAGATCTGATTTGATGCAGGTGCTAGTTTTGGGGATGAAAATTTACAGGGTGATTACATAATTTATTCCTCAGAATTGAATGAGTCCATATTTTTTTCCCTCTGCTTGGTCTGAAAAAGTAACCCTTACTGACTGCCACAATTTTTTTCCTGATTTCTTATAGTGTTTCTTAAAGCCAGAAAGTTGCCATTTGAAATGACTTTAGTTTTGTGTCATGTCTGTGATCTGCTTTTTTTCTACAAAATTAAACAACTGAATGAACATCCTCCGATGCCAGTGATTCCATAATTTTTGCCAGGGGTTGTACTCTGGTTAGCTGTGTAGGTTAATGCTTATCAACACAATTTCTCACATTTGCCTTGTCTTCCCTTCTCCACTGGGAACTGAAAAAAACTGCACTTTTCGTGACTGCTCGGTGATTGCAGCTGAAAACAAAACCGTACACCATTGTTTTTCGTGTGAACTTATGCTGTGTATATGCTGCAACGGGAGCGGCTGTCCCCATAAGTGGTCAAATATCACTCAGGGTTCAAACCAGACTTCGCTGCCCTATAGGAGACCCCTAATGCTGGACTTCGGTAAACCAGAAACTAGAACATTGCAGTAGTCCAATCGAGAAGAGACAAATGCATGAATCAGGGTCTCAGAATCAGCCATAGACAGGATGGGAGGAATCTTAACTATATTTCGCAGGTGGAAGAAAGCAGTCCTCGTAATATCTCTAATATGGAGGTCAAAGGGCAATGTAGGATCAAAAATTACCCTAAGGTTCCTCACTTTGTCAGTGTGATGTATGACACACGAGCTTAGGCTAAGCATTAGCTGGTTAAATTAATGCCGATATCTCACTGGACCAAGAACCATCATTTCAGTCTTGTCAGAGTTTAAAAGTGGGAAATTGCTGGACATCCATCTTTTCACTGATGCAAGGCAGTCCTCTAAGGATTTTATGTTGATGAGATTACCAGCAGTTATCGGCATGTATAACAGTATCATCAGCATAGCATTAAAAGGCAGTCTGAGGTATGTGCCCAAGGGGGTGCTATATAAAGGGAGAAAAGCATTAGGCCTAAGATGGACCCTGTGGAACCCCAAATTTCATGTCACTAAGGTAGTGTTACTGTACAAAACACAGTGAGAATGATTGGTCAGGTATGATGTCAACCATGCAAGAGCACTCCCAGTAATCCCAAAATGATTCTCCAACCTGTCGAGTAGAATACTGTGATCCACGGTATCAAATGCAGCACTAACATCTAACAGCACCAGAATCGCAGTTGTGTGTGAATCCATTGCAAGCAGAAGTTCATTCACCACTTTAGTGAGAGCTGTCTCTGTGGAATGATATGTTCTAAAAGCAGACTGCAGTGGCTCAAAGAGATTATTCTCAGTAAGGTGGTCCACAGGTTTTTGTGAAACCACCTTTTCCAGAATTTTAGAGCAAAATGATAGAGTTGATATCGGTCTATCTTTTTTTCAATATACTAGGGTCAAGATTAGATTTCTTAAGTAATGGTTTAATCACTGCACATTTGAAACATTTAGGAACAGATACTGAAGTTCATGACAGATTAATAATTTCCAACACAGCTGGCCCAAGAGTGGGCCACAGGTCCTTAAACAGTTTTGTTAGTATTGGGTCGAATAAGCAGGTTGTGCTTTTAGTAGCCATTACAAGTTTTGTCAGCACCTATTGAGATCCTATCAAATTCTGTAGGCAAATGAGGATGATACGATTTGCATATTTATGCTCAATATGGCTGTATCTAACGGTGCATTACACAGCAGAAACAAATCAGAGTACAGTGTCTGTAGTTTTAGCCTTCACAACTGTACGACCATTTTATTTCAGCATTGTTGTATAAACCTGAGGAAGTTATTCACAAAATATATTTTAGAGGGTTATTGTTGCATTTATATTTATCACAGATAACAGAATAGTCAATGGCTCAGTTGTGAAAACAGAGATTAGAGAAGACCTTTTTCCAATGAAGTCAGTCATCCAGTGACATCCAAGGAGAAACAGACACTCCTGTTCTGACCTTTCACAATATGTCATTGATGGTAAATTATTTGTCTACAACAGGTTTCTGAAATCCTGCTCCTGGAGGGCACCTGCCCAGCATGTTTTACAGCTCTCTCTACTCCACCCACAGCTAATTAAGTCAGGTGTGCTCAGTCAATCAAAAGCTGGGAAACACCAATGTTAATTGAACAGGTGTGACTAAAACAAGTAGACATGAAAAATATGCATGACAGGTACCCTCCAGGAGCAGGGTTGTAAAGGCCTGGTCTAGAACTGTCGATCCTTAAATACAATGGGCCTCATGTATCAATGTTGTGCACTTGTGGCGTAAATTTATGGCGTAAACTTGAAATACACCAAAGTCGCCGTGACATGTATCAAGCAGTGCGCACCTGCCCATTTCTGATGTACGCCTGACGTGATCTTGATAAATGCGGCGGGTGGAAATGATCGTAATTATAATAAACACGCCCATAAATATTCAGACTCCGCTTCAGACACACCCTCATTTTACGACATGGAAGCCAGGAAGATGGCAATGAAAAAGAACTTCACCAATCACGACGCGTGCCAATAGAGCCTCAAAAGCGGCTGTCGTATCAATTGTTTTGTAGTATATAATCAATAAAGTGTTACAGTGGTCCCTCATTAATTGCTGGAGTTACGTTCTAAAAAATAGCCCGAAATACGCGAAACCACGACGTAGTCAGCGTTATTTTTTACAATTATTATAGACGTTTCAAAGCTGTAAAACCCCTCACTACACAGTTTATACACTTTCTCAATCAGGCATGAACATTTTCTCACTTTTCTCTCGTGTGTAAACACTCTCAAAGTTCAAACCTTAGTAGGAAAATAATACCAAACTGTTTCAGGCCCAAACATTTGTTTGAGAAATAAAAATAGAAAGTTTTCCTATAAATAATTATGATGGCATTTAGAACTAACAAATTAATTTTAACGATCAACGAACGAGGTCGGACACATAAGAAATTATTAATAGTGACTCACCAGTATTTCACAGATCGCTGCTCTGCGTCCTGACGCCGCGCCTTTTCCACTCACATCTCGCTGCAGCAGGTGTTTGTTTCCGTGTGACAAACACAGTTATGAGTAGTTGTTGGCGCTCTTTTTTCTTCTGGGCGACAAGATTCTTATAAACAGATACACAGAACACTGTAAAAAAAAAAAAAAAAAAAAAAAAAAAAGGCACGCAAAATTGGACTAAATACTCCGCGAGACTCCGAGGCCACGACAGGTGAATGGCGTTATAGCGAGGGACCACTGTATTGTCTTTTCACATGTCAATAATTCTTGACATGTGGATATTTGCTCGCTCAATTAATAAGAAATGCCTAATCTGTCAGATTTCTTTATTTTTTAAATGTATTTCTGTATTTATTGTGACAACTGAATGGAGATGACAAAACCTGGTTGCAGCATGGGCGAATTAAGGGAATGACGAAACTACAGTTATCATCAATTTCATAGTCTAAAACGATCACACCACATGAAGTTAAGCTCAGTGCTGCTCTGGCTCCAAGCTCGAAGTCTGGAGAAAAAGGCGAGCAGTGCTTTCTTTGCAGTCAGCGCTGTAGCCACGGATCGTGCTCCATAACAATCCCGCAAAAGCGGGATTTGTATTGATTATTATGTAGTATATTCAGGAAAGTGTTATTTATGTAACATATGCATTGATTTGTATAATGGCACTGTTTATCATGTTGATCATCTTCATTTTTATGTGGATTCCAGCGCTGGTGTTGTGGGCTGGGGTGTTTGGTTGGTTTTGTTTTTGTTTTCTGTTTCTCCTTCCAGGTGGTATGCGTTCAGGACTGAGTGGCTGAGTTGAGGACCTCACCCTGAACACCTGAGGCTTGTTATCACGTGCAGTTCATCAGGACTCACAGCTGTGGTGCATCTGTCTTGATGAGGGCATGGTTGCATTTAAACCTGGAATACACAGTGTGTATTTGCCAGAGACTCGACTTTGTGACCAGACGGGTGAGATCGACGTTGGGAGAACAATCTCACCACTACGGACGCAGAGACCGCTCCAGGTTTGACGCCACGGTCTGTGAAAAGAGGATTGGGTGAGGTCTCACGCTCTTCAGCACACTTCCTGAGGTATTTTGGGTTTTTATTGACTTTCATGAAGTAAAGTCAGTAAATTTGGTGTCCCTCACACCTTGTTATATGGAGCTGTTATGCTATGCTAATTGTCTAAATCAGCTTCTACTGCAGTGGAGTTTTGAACTGAGTGTTCCGTGCCTGCAGGGAGAGAAGCTGATTTTATATTTAGGCCAGGAAGTGTTTTGCTGATTGTGTGCACCTTTGAGTTGCTCTCTCAGTGTGGAGAGTGTTGGACTCACCTTACGGTTTCTTCTTTCACAGACTCGGTTTGTCACGGCCACCTGGGGGGGTGTCGGCGGGGTCCTTGGGTCCAGAATGGCTGTGGCTCCGGACCTTTTGTGCTGCTGGGAGCGCGCCATTTTGTCACCTCGCCAGACCGTGGACTTTGGGTCATTTTCACTAAATACACTATGTTAATTAAAATTGGTTTTCCTTTGAACCGTGCTCTGCTTCTTTTATGCTGGGTCCTGTCAAACACTGGGTCGGTTCTCCGCCCGCGTCCGACACATAACAGCTGGTTCATTTTGGTGTATAATTTACGCCACCTCTCGACCTGGTGTATATTTTCAGCGCAGCGTACGCCAACGACCACATTGATAAATGCCAAGTAGCGCAGCCGTTTTGGCGTACACCCCATATATGCTCAAATATCGCCGTATGCAATGTTGATACATGAGGCCCATTGTGCTTCCCAAAATAAAATACAATGAAAGACAAAAGTTCAACTCATGAATCCTCTAGTTTCTTTAGCTTTCACTCAGTGTAGATACTTTTTAAACACTGTCGGGTTGTGCAGGTCTCACATATAAAATAATCCGATATGTACAGTAGTGTTCAGAATAATAGTAGTGCTATGTTACTAAAAATATTAATCCAGGTTTTGAGTATATTTCTTATTGTTACATGGGAAACAAGGTACCAGTAGATTCAGTAGATTCTCACAAATCCAACAAGACCAAGCATTAATGATATGCACACTCTTAAGTCTATGAAATTGGGCTATTAGTAAAAAAGTAGAAAAGGGGGTGTTCACAATAATAGTAGTGTGGCATTCAGTCAGTGAGTTAGTCAATTTTGTGGAACAAACAGGTGTGAATTAGGTGTCCCCTATTCAAGGATGAAGCCAGCACCTGTTGAACATGCTTTTCTCGTTGAAAGCCTGAGGAAAATGGGACATTCAAGACATTGTTCAGAAGAACAGTGTAGTTTGATTAAAAAGTTGATTGGAGAGGGGAAAACTTATATGCAGGTGCAAAAAAATTATAGGCTGTTCATCTACAGTGATCTCCAATGCTTTAAAATGGACAAAAAAAAAAAAAAGACGCGTGGAAGAAAATGGAAAACAACCATCAAAATGGATAGAATAACAACCAGAATGGCAAAGGCTCACCCATTGATCAGCTCCAGGATGATCAAAGACAGTCTGGAGTTACCTGTAAGTGCTGTGACAGTTGGAAGGCGCCTGTGTGAAGCTAATTTATTTGCAAGAATCCCCCGCAAAGTCCCTCTGTTAAATAAAAGACATGCAGAAGAGGTTACAGTTTGCCAAAGAACACATCAACTGGACTAAAGAGAAATAGAGGAATATTTTGTGGACTGATGAGAGTAAAATTGTTCTTTTTCGGTCCAAGGGCCGCAGACAGTTTGTGAGACAACCCCCAAACTCTGAATTCAAGCCACAGTTCACAGTGAAGACAGTGAAGCATGGTGGTGCAAGCATCATGATATGGGCATGTTTCTCCTACTATGGTGTTGCGACCTATATATCGCATACCAGCTATCATGGATCAGTTTGGGATGTGTCAAAATACTTGAAGAGGTCATGTTAGCCTTATGCTGAAGAGGATATGCCCTTGAAATGGGTGTTTCAACAAGGCAATGACCCCAAGCACACTAGTAAATGAGCAAAATCTTGGTTCCAAACCAACAAAATTAATGCCTCGCAGATGTGAAGAAATCATGAAAAAACTGTGGTTATACGAGGTCTATTAGAAAAGTATCCGACCTTATTATTTTTTTCAAAAACCATATGGATTTGAATCACGTGTGATTGCGTCAGACAAGCTTGAACCTTCGTGCGCATGGCGTGGTTTTTTCACGCCTTGTTGGTTGCGTCATTCACCTGTGAGCAGGCTTTGAGTGTGGAATGGTCCAGCCCGCCCTCGTCGTTTGTTTCATTGCCAGGAAATGGCGGAATGATTTGGGCTTTTTTTCCATCAGAATGTTTTTCAGAAACTGTTAGAGACTGGCAGCTGGAAACCATTAGAAAAATTTATCTGGCTTTCAGTGAAAATGTGACGGGCTTGGGTAGAGAATAAGGAGTGTTTACTGTTGCTTTAGAGATGGCCCCACACGGCTGTGGGGTGCGCCGCGCTCCGCAGCCGCCATCGACAGGCTTAACGACCATTTCATTTCTAAACGGATGGCTGTCTGGATCCGTGACCATCGTGTGCCATTTCTCTGGTTATCACAAGAGCTGGACATCAACCATTTTCTG
Organism: Thalassophryne amazonica; assembly: GCF_902500255.1. Taxonomy (NCBI): domain Eukaryota; kingdom Metazoa; phylum Chordata; class Actinopteri; order Batrachoidiformes; family Batrachoididae; genus Thalassophryne; species Thalassophryne amazonica. The sequence goes on along the minus strand of NC_047114.1, from coordinate 31,609,874 downwards.
GCAGATTTCACTTTAACAAGAGATTTGTCATGGAAAGCCGAGCGGGAAGGCTTCGCGCGTCACGATGGATTCGCTACTGGAGCGAGGACAAAACCACCTCCGTTTGATGTCACAGGACGGCTTTGAGATGGCGCTCAGACAGCTGTCGGTGGTTTTTCCATTGAGTGATTATCCGAGAAATTGTAGATGTACCTGGACATGCCAGAACATGTCCTGTGAGGCTTCCATCACGGTGTTGCTGTGCGCCATGCGGCGAGCGCGAAGCCTCCGCGTCCTCTTTCCAGACAAAAAACTCCCTGTATAGTGGAATGTGCCGTTCATTCCAAACTGGACGCTGTGTTTTATCCGGGACGTCGTCTGACTAGTACAGGAATTGTGAAAAGACGTGGACATCAGCACTTTTTTGGCACATTGAGACAGACGTGCGGAGGAATTCCGTGCGTCGCGGCGATGCCGCATGGCGCAAAGCAACGCCGTGATGAAGCCTCACAGGACATGTTCTGGCATGTCCAGGCACATCCACAATTTCTCGGACAATCACTCGATGGAAAAACCACCGACAGCTGTCTGAACGCCATCTCAAAGCCGTCCTGTGAGACCAAAACGGAGGTGGTTTTGTCTCGCTCCAGTAGCGAATCCATCATTATGTGCGAAGCCCCGCTCGGCTTTCCATGACAAAATCTCTTGTTAAAAGTGAAATCTGCCAGAAAATGGTTGATGTCCAGCTCTTGTGATAACCAGAGAAATGGCACACGATGGTCATGGATCCAGACAGCCATCCGTTTAGAAATGAAATGGTCGTTCAGCCTGTCGATGGCGGCTGTGGAGCGCGGCGCACCCCACAGCCACTGGGGGCCGTCCTTAAAGCGACAGTAACACTCCTTATTCTCTACCAAGCCCGTAACATTTTCACCGAAAGCCAGATAAATTTTTGTAATGGTTTCCAGTTGCCAGTCTCTAACAGTTTCTGAAAAAATTCTGATGGAAAAAAAGCCCAAATCATTCCGCCATTTCCTGGCAATGAAACAACGACGAGGGGGCTGGACCACTCCTCACTAAAAGCCTGCTCACAGGCGAATGACGCAACTGACAGGCGTGAAAAAACTCACGCATGCACACGAAGGTTCAAGCTTGTCTGACGCAATCACACATGATTCAAATCCATATGGTTTTTGAAAAAATAATAAGGTCGGATACTTTTCTAATAGACCTCGTACAACTAAATACTAGTTTAGTGATTCACAGGATTGCTAAAAAAGCAGTTTGAACATAATAGTTTTGAGTTTGTAGCGTCAACAGCAGATGCTACTATTATTGTGAACACCCCCTTTTCTACTTTTTTTTACTAGCCCAATTTCATAGCCTTAAGAGTGTGCATATCATGAATGCTTGATCTTGTTGGATTTGTGAGAATCTACTGAATCTACTGGTACCTTGATTCCCATGTAACAATAAGAAATATACTCAAAACCTGGATTAATCTTTTTAGTCACATAGCACTACTATTATTCTAAACATTACTGTACTGAGATACATGGGCATAAATACCATTCAGGAATGATACATTTTATTTTTATTATACAATAATTTTATTTGGTGTAATATTATGAAATTTTATCAAATTCTTTAACATAGACACATTAAATTAGAATAAGCCAAATGTGGCATTGCTTACCTTCAAATATTTCATGAAAGATGAAGGATCTTTTTCAATAGCACATTGGCGATGCCTCTGCTCTCCTTTTGTTCACCACTGGGGGCAGCACTATAAACAGTTGCAGAAAGCACCGTGCAGAAGAAGCCAACTGTCATTAGCCTGTTTGAAGAGCATAACTTTCCTCTTGTGAACTGGCATGACATTTTTCACAAATTATGAACTGGGCAAAAAGTTCATATATATATTTACTTGTTATACTGCCTGCCACTATTGTATATGTTGATTCCTGTTCCTGTGACCTTTGTTGCAAGAGCCTCGTGACCTTTGAACTTTGACAAGAGTTTGAAGATGTGAAAATAGCAAGGTAACAAACACTCAACCAGCTTGCAGTGTTAAAACAGACCAGTCGATTGGTTCATACGAGTGCACTTACAGTTGTGGTTGGAAGTTTACATCCACTCATTTACATTTACATTCATTGACCTTTTTGCTGAACAATAGCTCAAACCATCAAGAAATTCAAAGAGAGCCATACAGTACAGAACAAGCCTGTCAGATGTTGGAAACAAAAGATTCTGGAAACAAAACTACCGAGAGATGTTGTTGTGGAGACATCAGACAGAGTCCTTGATCACCAGACGAGAGTCTAAGTGTTTTAGCTCTGCTCAGTTGTTCAGAAGATCTCGTTAAAAACGTCTATAAAAGATCAAAGTCTCAAAGCAACAGTTTTTATTTGCTGGCAAAGGAAGCAAAATTCACAGAGTCATCAAGAACACTGGAACATTTTTGATTTGCACTTGTTTGCGTTCAACTTAAACACTGTGAAGAGGGCAATGTCTTCACCCCAAAGGGGGGTCTTTTCTATCTATAGCAAGTCTTCCACCAATAGAAAAACACCTGTTGATGCATTTTTGGAAAGTATCCAGGTTTGGTGAGTTCAACTCTGGGTCACAGAAAAATCACCATTCAAGGCTTTGCAGGTGCAGGTCTTGTTTTATTTTTTCTTCCTGCTTTGGCCCTCTGTCAGAGCTTAATCCAATCTTAAAAAAACAAAAACCAAATTATCATAATTTTCCTCTGGTATGGTATTTTCTTTTTTTAAATTAATTAGGTGAGTACTGTTAAGCAGGTTAGGAAGTGGGAACCTGGCCCTCACCATATCATTTTCTCTTAATCAGTGTTCCCCCGTCCATTACAACATGTTCACATTGTATTGATGTCACTCATAGTTTTAAGCTGCCAAAAGGCCTTAGCAGGTGGCCGATTCCATACCAGGCCATCTTTTGCTTTATTATCCCACAGGATGTATAACCATCTACATATAGTGAAGTTGTAAACTGTCACTCAAATTTAGCCTTACAGTTACTCATACATTACTGCTGTTTACTACCGTCGCCCCTAACTTTTGCAGAGTCACTCTCTTAAGTTGTTCCCCTATTTGTTTCATGAGCAGCATTACTCTTCCACTCATGTCATCTTGGCTTGCCATACAAAATGGATGCACCTGACCTTTTTTTTTTTTTTTTTTGAGTGAGTGGCATTGTCGCCCACCGAACGGTCTCCCCTAAAAATCGGCCCACCCTGCCTTCACTGTGCATGCGCGGTTCACCGATTATATATCACCTTGTTTCTGCTTAAAACTGCACTCCAGTCATCATCTATCTCAGCGACAGATAATTGAAGCTTTTGTACAACAATCATTTCCACATAAATTCAGCATTATTTCATAATAAAAGAGGGAGGAAACAGCACGAGCTGCTGGTGCTGCGTTCACTAGACCTCCGTCATTTCAAAGTATCAGTAGCGACTCACCGATTATCGTCTCGTTTCTGCTTAAAATGGCCTAGTCTCTGCTTAAAATGGCCTTGTTTCTGCTTAAAACTGACTTTAGAATGATTTAAGAGGTTTTACCTTGTCATCTGATAATCACATTATTCCCTTTGATCGCTTTGGGTGTAGAGAGTCTGTCTCAGACGAGCTGCTGTGGTCCCAAATGATGCATTTGCAGTGGAGGCAGGGCGGACCAATATTTTTGTGTGTGTGTGTGGTTGTGGGGGGGACCGTTCGGTCTGCGATAGCGGTACCCATGATTCCAAATCATTACTTCCCACTTAAAGTCCTTAGAAGATTGCCTTGGGTCAGTGAAAAGCTGGATGTCTAGCAATTTCCTACTTTTAAATTCTGACAAGGCTGAAATGATGGTTCTTGGACCAGTGAGACATGGGCATTAATTTGACCAGCTAATGCTTAGCCTAGGCTCATGTGACATACATCACACTGACAAAGTGAGGACCCTTGGGGTAATTTTTGATCCTACATTCCTTTAAAGTGTAGGTGACACCAAAAAATGTGCACAAATAATCAGTAAAAATGATGGAATGTTGATATTTTTTAAAATCCTGAACAATAAAAGTTGATAAGTGCGCCGGTGAAGGATAAATGACAGGTGTCTGAAGCCTGCATTCTATTTCAGCCCTCAGCTGCAGCCATATTGTTGCTACATCATCACGAGAACGGGACCTGCTGTTTCAAGCCCAAATCAGTTGTAAACACGCCGGAGGTCGAGCTGTTTTCTGACGATTTGTTTTTTTTCTAGTGTGAAGCGTTTTTTTTTTTTTTAAGTCCAGTCTGAAGATGATTCTGAAGTAGCTGTGGAGGACACAGCCTTATGGCTTTGAGCCTTATTTAAATGACAATGAGGGAGGCGAAACCTTGGGGGAAACCTTCAGTCTGACAGTGACAATATTGGCAGAGTTCAGAACAGAATGGTGATTATAAAAAAATAAATAAATAATGTAGGCAATTTCGGCATGCGGGTGAAGGTGATAAACTGTTTTTTTGTTGTTGTTGTTTTGCCAGCTCTTTGGTCATAATCAGCTGATTAAAAAAATATTTTGTTTTACTATCTGTGACATCAGAAAAAAAGTGATGAGGAAGTGTGGATTTTTTTTATTTCTGTTGTTTTTTTCTTAGAAACAGATACACACATTTAAATATGAAAAATGACACGAGGGACTGATATCAGCTGTTTTTAAAATAAATCTTGTTTCCTTCTTGAATACAGTTAGTGTACTGTACATTAGTCGTGTAATACATTATTATTAAATATTAAAACAATTCACACAAAGAGTAAATAATATAGTCTTACCTGTTCGTTTCAGTGAGATCTTCAGTCTGATGAAAACGTATCCACATTTGGAAAATGTCTGAAAATAATTTAATTCCTTGTGCTGGCTGAAGAAAAGTCCCTTTGTGAGACGGCAGTTTGGTGCTAGGTGACAGCGCCAGCACAGGTGTAATCTGTTAATTGTGTGCCAGTTCAAGCCTCTGCTGTACCGGTGCGAGATCGGCACAGTTAGCTACAGGTGTAATCCATTAATTGCGGCTGATGGATCAAGTCTCTGCTGTGAACAGATCCTCCTCTTGTTCCACAGTGGGCCGCTTTGCACCGCAAGTTGAAAGACTCGCTCATAACATCTCAGTCTGCATGCGATGAAATTATCCCATGATCCACAAAACGGTAAAATAAAATAATGTGAAAATACTTTTCCTCCATGTGGATTGGAGAAGCCGCAGACACCGTGCTTGCACGCCTCGTCATATAGTGTTCCACCTGCCCAGTAAATAGGAATCTGCTGACGAGAATTAACACCGTGCAGCACCAACCCGAACCACTCTGTGGAAATGGGGCTGTCAGTAGCCTGTAAAAATCCATAAATTAATGGGACCATTAAGATAATGGTTCTCAGGCTGATGCCACTTCCTCCTTCTTCTCCAGCACCGTTCAAAATCTGAATATCTAGAATAAATTTAAAAAAAATTTGTTTAATTTTAGTCTTAAATACTCAAAAAAATAAATATTACATATCATGTCACCTACACTTTATCCTCCATTAGAGATATTACGAGGACTGCTTTCTTCCACCTGCAAAATATAGCGGAGATTCGTCCCATCTTGTCTATGGCTGATGCTGAGACCCTGATTCATGCATTTATTTGTTCTCGATTGGACTACTGCAATGTTCTATTTTCTGGTTTACTGCAGTCCAGCATTAGGGGTCTCCAGTTGGTTCAAAATGCTGCTGCCAGACTTTTGATAGGAAGCAGACGTTTGACCACATTACACCCATTTTGGCATCTCGTTACTGGCTTCCTGTCTTGGTGATATCAGATTTTAAGGTTCTACTATTAACCTATAAAATTATTCACGGTCTAGCACCTCCCTACTTAGCTGAGGTAATTAAACCCTACATACTGGCCCAGGCTCTGCGTTCTCAGGGTGCAAGGCTACTTAGTGTCCCTAGGGTGAATAAAAAAAAAAATCTGTGGGTCACAGAGTTTTCACTTTGTGGAATGATCTCCCTGCATCAATAAAACAGTCAGATTCTGTAGAGACTTGCAAGGCCAGACTTAAGACACATATTTTCCCTTGCCCATGGCTAGCATACTGGTATAGTAAGTTACAATGCTTTCTATCCTTTTAAATTCATTTTATTAGTAAACAGAGTGGGTCGCGGCCTCAACTTTATCTAAAGTCTGGGTCTTTTAGTGAAGCTTACGGCGAGTGACTGGTGATCACCTTAGTATTTCTTCTGTTTTTCTTGTTGCTTTATGCTGACAAATTATACTGTATTTGTTGTCTTCCTGCTGCCTGATTGTTTTGGGTTTTTTTTCTCTCTGTTTGAGGTGCGGCTCCATCCAGAGATGGGACTGTGTGTCTTCTTCTGCAGGCCTCTCGTCCTGGACACCAACATGGACTCACAAAATTTTCTGTATATTCCTATTGTCAATTGTGTCGGTAACATGGCCCAAGCAGTGGGTCACCCCTTTGAGTCTGGTCTGCTTAAGGTTTCTTCCTCTAATCATCAGAATGAGATTTCCCTTACCACTGTCACCTGTGTGCTTGCTTTAGGGGCTGATAAGGTTAGAACTTACTTGTGGGAAGTGCCTTGAGGCAGCTTTGTTTTGATTTGGTACTGTATAAATGAAATAAATTGAATTAAATTACCTCGTCGTCTGGGGCAAATTTTTGTATTTTTTTTGTCCAGCTTCTGTTCAGAGAATGGAGAATCTGTATTATTTATCGTACATACACTTCACTGTGAGAGACAGAATCTAAAAAAAAATATCAGAAAAATCACATTGTATGACTTTTAAATATGGTGCACATTTACACATAAGGGGGTTCAAGATGTACAGATTCCCTTCAGATCCCAACAGATGAAAGATTTGGGAAAATAAAGTCAGCTGTGTGGGATGGAAGCTGACTTCATCATTTTCGTGTGTGTGTGTGTGTGTGTGTGAGAGTGTGAGTGAGATGGTACCTGTAACACGGACCTGTTGCTCGTTGTGGTTTACTGATAAAAGAAAAAAATGTTGAAAAGGTTCATTTACTGTGTGCATCGACCAAGAGCCTGTGTGTGTGTTGTGTAAGGTTGTGACCGATCCAATCCAGTATCGGGATCAGCTTCCGATACCGAAGTAATTCAAGTATTGGGAAATACTGATCCAACCCGCAACAGTTTTTAATACGTGAGGAGCCACTGTGAATGCTCTCACTGCTGGTTGTTTGCTCTCTGGTTTTGTTACTTCCAACGTGAGGGGGAAGGTTTCTGAAGCCAAGCAGTTTGAAAGAGCTCTCTTCCACAATGTTCTAGTGGCAAATTTCTGCCCAGCTCTCAGGCTCAAATTGTCTGTTCGTGGAGCAACGATTTTCCAAAAAATGAACTGAATTCTTGCTGAAAATGTGTGCTGAAAAGTTAGTCACTTCAGCGTCTTGAGGCTGGGATACACCAGCTTAACGTGCAGCTGAGGAGGACAACTGAACAGAGATTCTGTCCGCTGAAAGGGAAAAAAAAATCTCCGTTAAAGTCCTGCGCATGAGCGCCAATGATGATACATTTAGAAATTTACAGTTTTACAGTTGAAAGGCTTCATGTTTCCAAAAAGTTTGAAGTTTGCACAGCACGAAAACAGTGAAAGAGAAAGGAGAGAGAGGCAGAGGGAGAGAGAAAAAGAGAAAGAAAGAAACAGAGGGAGAGAGAAAGAGAGAGCAAACAAGAGACAGTGAGGGAGAGAGAACTTTAATTTTTACTCAACACTTGCTTAAACATGTTTAAACATGTCAATAAAGCTCCACTGATATTGAAAATTGAGGGAGAGAGATAGACAGACAGAGTGCTGTCTTTTCTCTTTAAGTCTATAAAATAAGGCTATAAGAGTCTATTAAAAAATAAATAAAAGTACTTAATTCTGTCACCAAAACATCAAATCTAGGCTTTCATCTTAGATACACCTTCTGGCAAACTGGAGCTGAACTTTCAGGTCTCCTCTTAAAAAAAAAAAAATCCTCATATAAAATCAACAATCATCATAATAATATTAAAACAAACACAACTCTGGATTTGAAAAGTATCTGCATCATCCAAATTCAGGTATCGGGATTGGATCGAAAGTGAAAAATGTGTGTCTTAATGTGTTATGTTTGTATGTATGAGTTTACTGCCGCTGAAAACCTGTTAAGTTTATTTTTAAAGAAAAAGCAAAGGTATATATTTTTTTAAAGCCCCTCCTATCCAGTTAATTAAAGCAGTTAAGTCATTTTAAGTTCCAAGCCCTACTTTGTTTCATGTAGTGTGTTCAGAGTGTTTCCAGGTATCATGACATAACCCAAATTATTATTGCTACTCTCATGGAGAATTACATGTATTCACAATCATCAATCTTCTCACTTCTTATTTCCTGCTCAATGTTTCAAACAAACCAATACAGTGGGGAAAATAAGTCTTTGACCCCCCTGTCAGTTTTGCAGGTTTTCCCACCTACAAAGAATGGAGAGGTCTGTAATTTTTATCATAGGTGGGTGATTCTTTAACTACGGGCACTATTGGCCTTGTAAATGTAATTTCCACCACACCATTGCCTTACAATATAAAGCACCTTGGGGCAACTGTTTGTTGTGATTTGGCGCTATATACATGTGCTCTGATGTCACTGTTTATCTCCATAGAAACTACCCAAACAATCTTTCATACAAACTGTTTAAAGGGACATTACAGTGTTGTGGTGGAAATTACGGCAATAGTGTGGGACAACTACATTTTGTTTAAAAAAATCACAACAGTTGTATGACATTGAATACCCCAATTATGTTTTGATTATTTTACTGATATTTTATTCAGAGATATTTTAAAACATTAGAAGAAAAACGTTTTTTACCATTCATTTTTATCATTGAAGATCAAAAGTCTGGGTGTGGGACATGCACAAAATGGTAATATTTGTATATAATGATGCTGAAAAAAGGTGAAAAAGTCATCATAGACTACTTGAACAAATTTCTTAAAACACTTTCATTGTAAAGATAACTATAAAAGTGTGAAATTTCCCCTTTTTTCTGTTTTTCATACAATATGATCAAAGGACATAATGAGTGCCCGTAGTCTAAGAATCACCCAGGTACACTTCAGCTGTGAGAGACAGAATCTAAAAAAAAAAAAAATCCAGTAAATCACACTGTATGATTTTTAAATAATTAATTTGCATTTTATTGCATAAAATAAGTATTTGATTCCCCTAGAAAAATAGAGCTTAACAATTGGTAGAGAAACAGTTGAGGTCAGACGTTTCCTGTAGTTCTTGACCAAGTTTTCACACACCGCAGCAGGGATGTTGGTCCACTCCTCCATACAGATCTACAAATCTTTCAGGTTTGGAGTTTCAGCTCCCTCCAAAGATTTTCTATTGATTTCAGGTCTGGAGACTGGACAGGCCACTCCAGGACCTTGAAGTGCTTCTTATGGAGCCCCTCCTTATTTGCCCTGGCTGTGTGTTTGGGGTCATTATCATGCTGGAAGACCCAGCCATGACCCATCTTCAATGCTCTTACTGAGGGAAGGAGGTTGTTTGCCAAAATCTCGCAATACATGACCCCACCCATCCTCCCTTCAATACGGTGCAGTCGTCCTGTTCCCTTTACAGAAGAGCAGCCCCAGTGTATGATGTTTCCACTCTCATGCTTCAGGGTTGAGATGGTTATCTTGGGATTCTCATCCTCTAAACATGGTAAGTGGAGTTGATTCCAAAAAGCTCTATTTTGGTCTCATCTGAACACATTACCTCCCATGCCTCCTCTGGATCATCCAGATGGTCACTGGTGAACTTCAAACGGGCCTGGACATGTGCTGGCTTGAGCAGGGGGACCTTTCTGCCCTGCAGGATTTTAAACCATGACAGCATCATGTATTACTAATGTAATCTTTGTGACTGTGGTCCCAGCTCTCTTCAGGTCATTGACCAGGTCCTCCTGTGTAATTCTGAGCTTTCTCAGAATCATCCTTACACCACAAAGTGAGATCTTACATGGAATCCCAGACCGAGGGAGATTGACAGTCATCTTGTGTTTTTCACACTTTCTAATAAATAATCATAACAGTTGTCTTCAAAGTCAAAGTGTCTTTATTTGTCTCCCTAATGAGAAATTTTGGCTTGGACAGAGGGGTCTGCTACACAACAACACATCCAGTACACAGCACCCATACATCAAAACAACATTCTTGTACAGCCTTGTGCAGGTCTACAGTTTTGTTCCTGGTGTCCTTAGACAGCTCTTTGGTCTTTGCTATAGTGGACAGGTTGGAGTGTGATTGAGTGTGTGAACAGGTGTCTTTTATACAGGTAACAAGTTTAAACAGGTGCAATTAATACAGGTAAAGAGTGCAGAATAAGAGGGCTTCTTAAAGAAAAATCAACAGGTCTGTGAGAGCCAGAATTCTTGGTGGTTGGTAGGGGGGCCAAATACTTATTTCATGCAATAAATGCAAATTAATTATTTAAAACTCATACAATGTGATTTTCTGGATTTTTTTTTTTTTTTTTTTTTTTTTTTTTTTTTTTTTTGGATTCTGTGTCACAGTTGAAGTGTACCTATGATAAAAATTACAGACTTCATTCTTTGTAGGTGGGAAAACCTGCAAAACTGACAGGGGGTCAAATACTTATTTTCCCCACTGTATCCCTTTGCAGTCAATCTGATATTTGAGCTTATACTCATAGACCTCTCAGGTATCCATGTCATGAATTAACTTTTTCCCCATCTGAATGATGTGTCAGTGACCTCTGCATGAACTCTTCAACCTGTCTTAAAGTCAGCTGCAGAAAACACCCTGTGCTTTGTTTGAGGGCACTACAGCAGACACAAAACCTATGAAAAATCTTCTGTCGCCCCCACCCCCTCACATTATTTTTGAGCTCATGGAGGTGACTGTGGGAGACTGTAGTGTTTTGTTACCAGCGGAAGTATCATATTGGGTCTCCCAGTTCTCTTTTCCCAACATTTTTCTGCTTTTGAGTGTTACACCCTCTTCTTGAAGGTCTGGTTCTCTCATGTAGCTTTCTTGGTCGTTAGCATGTTCTATGAAGAGTTTTTGCTGGATAACATCCAGATGGTGCCGAAAATCTCTTATTTTGTCAGTGTCTGCTTTTGGGTAGCTTAGCTTCCTTTGCATTACTGTTCATTCTTTCTCCAGTGTATCCCATTCCTCCAGTTTTTCTTGGAGTTCTATAGTAACATTTTCCCAGTCTTCTGAAGTAATGGGATGTGACTCCCATTGTTGCTGTTGTTGTGCTTTAATGCCTTCATAGAAGGGATTTCTTCCTTTTTCGGGGGTGGTGAACCATGGGCCTGTCGTCTTGTTTGCTTTCTAGCGCTGGACTCCTCAGGCCAGTTCTCTTGCTGTGGTTTGTAAGGATTTTTGTGATTGGTGCCATTCTCTGGTATATTCTGTGGCACTCTGTGGTTGCTGACGTTCCATCAGCTGTTGATATTGTCTTTTATCATAGTCTGATACACTTTTCTTTAATGTAGCTTTCACATATTCCCTTCTATTCTATTCTTAGTTCTTTTTCCCCACTGCAGTCTGTCACTGCCTTTTCCGCTTGAATGTGTATTTTCTTCACTGGCCTCTATGGTTGTAGACACACTCTCTTTCAACATAGTCTGATGTTTCTTTCTTCACAGGAATGGTGTTGAAATATATCGACAGTTGCCCTTGAAATGTAGAAATGTAATAAAACCTCAAACATTTTAATTTAAGAAGCTGAAATCAAGGAATTTTGACTTTTTTAAAACCAATAACTGACCCAAAATGATTAATCAGTTCTTCCTATTGCATATAGTTATTATTATTTTTATTTCTACTTCTATTTTGTCAGTTTATTTTTAAATGGACCACAATGTAAATAAATGTTTTTAATTTCTTGTGTCATCCATGTATTTTTAATACATTTACAGTTATATTATGTACATATATTACATACACACATATACGAGGTCTATTAGAAAAGTATCCGACCTTATTATTTTTTTCAAAAACCATATGGATTGAATCACGGTGTGATTACATCAGACATGCTTGAACCCTCGTGGGCATGCGAGAGTTTTTTCACGCCTGTCGGTTACGTCATTCGCGTGTGGGCAGTCTTTGAGTGAGGAGTCGTCCACCCGCTCGTCGATTTTTTTCATTGTTTAGGAATGGCTCAGAGACTGTTGCTTTGTTTGATAAAATTTTTTTCAAAACTGTAAGGCACAACTGAGTGGACACCATTCAATAAATTCAGCTGGTTTTCGGTAAAAATTTTAACGGCTGATGAGAGATTTTGGTCTGGTAGTGTCGCTTTAAGGACGGTCCACGGCGTCTGACAGCGATCTGTGCTTCGAGACGGCAGCGTCTCGCCGTTTCAAGTTGCAAACTTCCACATTTCAGGCTCTGTTGACGCAGTAAGTCGTCAGAGAACAGAGAACTTTCAGAAGAAGTCGGCATGAGGAGTTTATTCGGACATTCCATTGTTAACGGTCATTTTGTAATGAAAGAACGTGCGGGCAGAGTCGCATGTCGGGCTGGACCCAACCGCGGGGGGTCGCGGCAGGAAAAACACCTCCGTTGGAAATCTTAACAGGCAAGTTGGAACATGCCCAAGCTGTTAAACAATTTCTCAGTTACTCACTTGTTGAAAGCCATTAAAAGCCGCCTGAATTCTACAAATGGTTTTCAACACGGAGGTGTTTTTCCTGTCGCGGCGCACACAGATTTGCCGAGTCGTCACGGAAACGACTCGGCGAATTTGCGCGTACGTCTTTCATTAAAAAAATGTCCTTAAACAGTGGAATGTCCGCATAAATTCCTCATGCCGGCCTCTTCTGAATCTTCTCTGTTCTCTCACGATGTCCTGGGTGAATTAAGCCTTAAATTAGGATGTTTTCAGCTCGAAACAGGCCGACGACAGCGCCTGGAAGCGCTGCAGGACGTCCCGCTCCGTGGGAAGTCCTTACACCGACAGAAACACCCCATAATCTCTCATCAGCCGTTAAACTTTTCACAGAAAACCAGCTTAATTTCTCGAATAGTGTCCACTCGGATATTCCTCACAGGTCCAGAAAAATTTTTGATAAAGCAACGCGCGCCGTCTCGAGCAGTGTGTGAAACAAAGGAATTCAGCCGAGAGGGCGGGACCACATCTCACTCAAGGCCTGCCCACAGGGAAATGACGTCACCGACACACGTGAAAAAACTCACGCATGCGCACGAGGGTTCAAGCATGATTGGTGTAATCGCATGTCATTCAAATCCATATAGTTAAAAAATAAAATAAAAGGGTCGGTTTATTATCTAAGAGACCTCGTGTATATATATATATATATATATATATATATATACTCAACAAAAATATAAACGCAACACTTTTGGTTTTGCTCCCATTTTGTATGAGATGAACTCAAAGATCTATGAACTCTATGATCTATTATGATTTAGAATAATTAAAACAAAAAGATTGGCCAGAACATTTGACACTCAGCTTTGATTGTTCAGGCCACTTCTGTCATGTTTTATAATACCAAGGTGAAAAATGTATCAGAGGTTCAATTGAACTGAGCATGAGTTGTGAAAATGTTTCAGTCCAAGAACTTGTGAAATTGAAACCAAGCAGTCCTGATGTACAAGTCCACAGCATCAATTCCATCAGTGCAGTAACTTACTGTTGTCAGCTGACACTCTTGCTGTCTTTATTTCAATTAATATTATTATTAATTTTGATTTAATTTTCCTCCTTACAGACATGCTGCATCTCTTACTAACCAAAAAAGAAATGGCTTCTGAACAACAGGACCTGAATCTGAGATTTGACCAGAAGGATATTAAAGAGGAGCAAGAGGAGCTTTGGACAGATGAGGAGGGACAGCAGCTTTACCAGGAGGAAGAGGAGGATATCACACAGTTACCTTTTACTGTTGTCCTTGTCAAGAGTGAAAATGAAGAAAAACCACATTCATCACAGGTTCATCAAAGCCAAACTGTGGAGAGCACAGAGGCAGAGTCTATACCTGGTAGCTCAACTGCACACAGACCGTTGACAGCACAAGCTGATGGGGAGGACTACAGAGGACCACAACCGTGCAGTAACTTGCATCAGTGTCATTTTTTCCTACCATATGTTAATGACGGTTCTGAAACTGAGACCGATGATAGTGATGAATGGAAATATACCAGCAAATGTTGTTCAGATTTAAATGGTCTGAAAAATAGTGATGCCTCTGTTAGTGACAGCAGGTATAACATTGCTAGGAAACAGTTTAATTGCTCTGAATGTGGAAAAGCATTTGGTTTCACAAACTCTTCAAAACAACACCATGGAATTGAACCAACTGCGAAACTCATTAGTTGTTCTGACTGTGATGGTAGGTCGAGGCAAAAGGACCATCTGAACACACAAACAAAAAGCCAAAGAGCACAGAAAATGTTCGGCTGCTCTGAATGTGGTAAAAGATTTGAATTAAAGGGCAATTTGAACAGACACCTGAGAATTCACACAGGAGAAAAAACATTTGGTTGTTGTGGATGTGGTCAGAGATTTGGAGAAAAGAGTCATCTGAACACACACATGATAATTCACACAAGAGAGAAACCATTTGACTGTTCTGATTGTGGGGAAAGATTTGGACGAAAGGGCAGCTTGAACAGACACATGAGAATTCACACAGGAGAAAAACCATTTTGCTGTTGTCGGTGTGGTGAAAGTTTTGGATATAAAAGCAGTCTGAATACACACATGAGAATTCACACAGGAGAGAAACCATTTGGTTGCTCTGAGTGTGGTAAAACATTTGGACTCAGGAGCAGTCTGAATAGACATACAAGAATGCATACAGGAGAGAAACCCTATGGCTGTTCTGAGTGTGGGAAAAGGTTTGTAGAAAGGGGCAATCTGATTACACATATGATAGTTCACACAGGAAATAAACCATTTGTGTGTTCTGAATGTGGCAAAAGATTTGGACAAAAGGTCCAACTAAATGTACACTTAAGAATGCACACAGGAGAGAAACCATTTGAGTGTTCTGAGTGTGGTAAAAGATTTGGCGACAAAAGCGTTCTGAACTCTCATAGAAAAATTCATACAGGAGATAAACCATTTGGCTGCTCTGCGTGTGGAAAAAAATTTTGGAAAAAAAGTGATCTTGGCAGACACATGAGAATTCATACAGGAGAGAAACCATTTGCCTGTTCTCAATGTAGTAAAAGATTTGGACAAAAGATCCAGCTGAAAGTACACATGAGAATGCATACAGGCAAGAAATTATTTGGCTGTTCTGAATGTGGGGAAAGATTTGGACAGAAGATAAAGCTGAATTTACACATGAGAATGCATACAGGAGATCAGGACAATGCTCACCCAACACAAACTTGTTTACAGAAATCAATGCATGGACAGAATATATCTCCCTTTTAGAGCAGGTGGTCTAGGTCTCACTGAAATCAACCAGGTTTACAGAGCATCTATAATACGTATTGGCCAGTACTTAAAGATTTCTGAAGTAGTAGTGATGAAAAAGGTAGCGCTTGACAATGAGACCTTCTCCCAACAGGCCTTGGTTATAAAATTGGCAGTAAACGTTGGGAGAGACCTCTTAGAAGAAAGAGTAAGCAATGATCTGACACATGCAACAAAACTAGCAAGACAGACCAGGGGAAATTTATTAAAAAAGAACAAATCTTACAGTGGACAGATGGAAACAGTACAGAAGGGCTGGATGACTCCAAGAAGAACTTGAAAATAAATACATGGGTAAATAAGGAGCAATATCTTGGCTTAAAAATGGGGAACTTGATTTTGATGGAGAAATATTTATAGTTGGAGCACATAGGGGCATCTAACAGAGGGTTTAAAAAATGGCAGGGATTACACAAAATAATCAATGCTGATTCTGTCAGTGTAAACCATCAAATATCAGCATGCCAGACCCTTGTAGACAGACATTACACATCCCGGTGCAGTAAGATCTGTCAATACCTACACTGGAAAGTATGCAAGGAACTGGAGGAAGTAAAGGAAAACATCTGGGAGCATGAGCCAGTACCAGTCTCTTCCAATGGAAAAGAAACTCTCCTATGACAAAGCGATCCCAGCAGAAAGACATATCGAAGGAGGTGCAATAAAACCGAATATTGTCATCTGGAACAAGCAAGGGAAAACAGACAATATTATTGATGTAACAGTCCCCAGTGAGTATGGCTTGAATAGAGCTGAAAGGGGAAAGTTAACAAAATACCAAGACTTTAAAAATGACCTAAGAACAACATGGTCATTGAAAGAAAAGGATATAATACTAGTTGTGATGGGGCAACAGGGTTTATGAAGAAGAACCTGAAGAACTACCTTGGGGCAATTCCTGGTCACCCAAATGTCCATGAGATGCAGTTATCAGCAATTAAGGGAATGGTCACCCCCAAAATTATGCAGTTGTCAAAGATGAGTACAGCATTTCAAAGCTTTATGTAAATTGTAATCTAAGGTTGTTAAAAATATGAAATTATCCTTTAAACACAAGTGAGCCCTTTGTGTTGTCAGGATATTTAGCTGAATAAAGTTTTTGGTGGTATTCACAGTATTGTTATTTTCATAGTGTAACGCAATGGAGCATCCATTGTGGAGGCTGAGATGAAATGCAATTGTGGTTCTGTGCAACTACGTACATCAGCCAACCAAACATTGTGTTCACTCATGAGCACTTTATAATGCACTTTCAAATTAAGGTGTTTCTGACATGTCCAGATTTTAAAATGTGCACAACTCAGTCCTCCACTGTGGATACAGTAAGATCATGGTTGCTAAAATCTTTCCCTGAGACCCCTTGGGAACGTACAAAATAAAAGTATACCTTCAGTGTAGAAGGTATTTTGTGTGCCTTACTACATTTGATAAGTGGAGCATTCCACTCTGCACACCTACTCCCTCCAGATCTCCAAAGTAAAGCAGAGTAAGTCTTGGTCGTACTCAGTTGGGAGAACACTTAAGAACACCTGTGTTTCTCCATGTAGATCTGGATTTGTCATAAAGTGCATCTGATGTAAAACGTGTGCCGGATCTTTATGTGGGCCTCTTCCTGATACGATGTGATGACCTTGAACAACTGGGACAAGTAAATAGCCAGTGCACAAAGAGTTTTTCCCCTTCATACTTCATCTCATGTTTAAAAAAAAAAAGTCATTGATTTTGGCATATATTCATGTGATCAGAAATGTGCCATCAGAAGCTTAAACTTTACAGTGTACAATGTGGATGCAGTATGTATGAGGGGCAAATGAGACATTTTGAGCCTGACCCAGAAAAAGGGCATGGTTCTCCATCTTTTGCATTCTGAGAAAGCAGCATTGCACTCAGTCAGTCAAAATGTCACATATTCTTGAGAAATGGTGGTTTCTGAGAATGAAAAAGATGGAGAACCACGCCCTACTTTTTTTGGGTCACGCTCAGAGCTTCGCAATGACACCTCGTACAAATGTTGCTTATATGACAAAAACCTTTAAGATACATTATTTGTGTATAAGCATTTCACACTAAAAATTGCATCCCCATGCAAATTAAGTGGAAGCCATCTTAAGATACCAGTGACCACACACAAGAAGAAGAAATAAAGGCAAAGAAGAATACCCAGGGAAGGGCTAACCAAAGATTTGGTTTCATTGTGATGATAATTTATTTACATCTGTGTTCTTTTGTTTTTCATATACCATCTGATGGTTCCTAAAGAAAGCTCAATATTTACACTTTTGGAGGTCAAAGATGTGTGCTGGGGCCATAGTGTATTATGATATACAAGTAAGAAGGGCTGGTGTAAGATTTTTTTGGAAGGGGGTTTGGCAATTTTGTGGAGTAAATTAGCAGACAAATTAGTGGTTGAATTTTTTGTTTGTTTTTTGTGTTTTTTAGAACTTTTGGAGTGGTGCTACATTCAGTCATGTTGGCTAAAGTGATCCCAGGTAAAAGACCAAAATTTATGTCCCCACAGGGTCATAAATGATCCCAGGTGTCATCAGATCAGGTGTCTAATTTGTTTATACTGTATATATATATATATATATATATATATATACACTCAACAAAAATATAAACGCAACACTTTTGGTTTTGCTCCCATTTTGTATGAGATGAACTCAAAGATCTAAATCTTTTTCCACATACACAATATCACCATTTCTCTCAAATATTGTTCACAAACCAGTCTAAATCTGTGATAGTGAGCACTTCTCCTTTGCTGAGATAATCCATCCCACCTCACAGGTGTGCCATACCAAGATGCTGATTAGACACCATGATTAGTGCACAGGTGTGCCTTAGACTGCCCACAATAAAAGGCCACTCTGAAAGGTGCAGTTTTATCACACAGCACAATGCCACAGATGTCGCAAGATTTGAGGGAGCGTGCAGTTGGCATGCTGACAGCAGGAATGTCAACCAGAGCTGTTGATCGTGTATTGAATGTTCATGTCTCTACCATAAGCCATCTCCAAAGTTGTTTCAGAGAATTTGGCAGTACATCCAACCAGCCTCACAACCGCAGACCACATGTAACCACACCAGCCCAGGACCTCCACATCCAGCATGTTCACCTCCAAGACGTCTGAGACCAGCCACTTGTACAGCTGCTGAAACAATCGGTTTGCATAACCAAAGAATTTCTGCACAAACTGTCAGAAACCGTCTCAGGGAAGCTCATCTGCATGCTCGTCGTCCTCATCGCGGTCTCGACCTGACTCCAGTTCGTCGTCGTAACCGACTTGAATGGGCAAATGCTCACATTCGCTGGCGTTTGGCACGTTGGAGAGGTGTTCTCTTCACGGATGATGCCAAGGAGATGTGTTGCACTGCATGAGGCAAATGGTGGTCACACCAGATACTGCCTGGTATCCCCCCCAATTAAACAAAATTGCACCTTTCAGAGTGGCCTTTTATTGTGGGCAGTCTAAGGCACACCTGTGCACTAATCATGGTGTCTAATCAGCATCTTGATATGGCACACCTGTGAGGTGGGATGGATTATCTCAGCAAAGGAGAAGTGCTCACTATCACAGATTTAGACTGGTTTGTGAACAATATTTGAGGGAAATGGTGATATTGTGTATGTGGAAAAAGTTTTAGATCTTTGAGTTCATCTCATACAAAATGGGAGCAAAACCAAAAGTGTTGCGTTTATATTTTTGTTGAGTATATATATATATATATATATATATATAGTGAGGAAAATAAGTATTTGAACACCCTGCGGTTTTGCAAGTTCTCCCACTTAGAAATCATGGAGGGGTCTGAAATTTTCATCTTAGGCGGATGTCCACTGTGAGAGACATAATCAAAAAACATTCCGTTAATTACAATGTATGATTTTTTAATCATTTATTTGTATGTTACTGCTGCAAATAAGTATTTGAACACCTACCAACCAGCAAGAATTCTGGCTCACACAGACGTGTTAATTTTTCTTTAAGAAGCCCTCTTATTCTGCACTCTTTACCTGTATTAATTGCACCTGTTTGAATTTGTTACCTGTATAAAAGACACCTGTTCACACACTCAGTCAATCACACTCCAACCTGTCCACCATAGCCAAGACCAAAGAGCTGTCTAAGTACACCAGGGACAAAACTGTAGACCTGCACAAGGCTGGGATGGACTACAGGACAACAGGCAAGTAGCTTGGTAGAAGACAACAACTGTTATGATTATTTATTAGAAAGTGGAAGAAACACAAGATGACTGTCAATCTCCCTCGGTCTGGGATTCCATGCAAGATCTCACTTTGTGGGGAAGGATGATTCTGAGAAAGCTCAGAACTATACACAGGAGGACCTGGTCAATGACATGAAGAGAGCTGGGACCACAGTCACAAAGATTACATTAGTAACACATGATGCTGTCATGGTTTAAAATCCTGCAGGGCAGCAACGTCCCCCTTCTCAAGCCAGCACATGTCCAGGCCTGTTTGAAGTTCACCAGTGACCATCTGGATGATCCAGAGGGGGCATGGGAGAAGGTCATGTGGTCAGATGAGACCAAAAAAGAGCTTTTTGGAATCAACCTACCATGTTTAGAGGATGAGAACAACCCCAAGAAAACCATCCCAACCATGAAGCATGGGGGTGGAAACATCATATTCTGCGGGTGCTCTTCTGCAAAGGGGACAGGACAACTGCACCGTATTGAATGGAGGATGGATGGGGTCATGTATTGTGAGATTTTGGCAAACAACCTCCTTCCCTCAGTAAGAGCATTGAAGATGGGTCATGGCTGGGTCTTCCAGCATGGCAATGACCCCAAACACACAGCCAGGGCAACTAAGGGGGGACTCCGTAAGAAGCATTTCAAGGTCCTGGAGTGGCCTGGCCAGTCTCCAGACCTGAACTCAATAGAAAATCTTTGGAGGGAGCTGAAACTCCAAACCTGAAAGATTTGGAGAAGATCTGAATGGAGGAGTGGACCAAATCCATGCATGCCAAAATCCATGCTGCAATGTGTGCAAAACTGGTGAAAAACTACAGGAAATGTTTGAATTTTTTTTTTTTAGATTATTTTTTAGATTCACAGTGGACATGCACCGAAGATGAAAATTTCAGACCCCTCCATGATTTCAAAGTGGGAGAACTTGTAAAATCACAGGGTGTTCAAATACTTATTTTCCTCACTGTATATATATATATATATATATATATATATATATATATATATATATATATATATATATATATATATATATACACACAAAGGGAGGAGCACAGGGTGTCTCACCAAAATGAGACATGTCTCGCCCCCTCCAGACTTCCAGCTTTCTCTCACACAGCCCCACCGACCACTGAGGGACAAAGAGGGGGTCTCTACCAGTCGGGCGCATGCCAGTCTGGGTGCCCCATGCCCTGGCTCCCTGGAGGAGTTTCATTCATCCAGGAAAAGCTTAGGGGAAAATCCACACCTTGTGTCACAGTGCAGTGTTGACGGTTACAAATGGGCTGATTTCGATTATGACTTGGGAATTCTCACGTTTGTCTTTACTGAGGGACTGGAAGTATGGAAGCCCATTGTATGGAAGTTAATAAAAAAAAGAAAAAAAATAGCTTGATCTCATAATTATGAGATCTTTTTTGTAATTACAGTAGTGTTCAGAATAATAGTGCTATGTGACTAAAAAGATTAATCCAGGTTTTGAGTATATTTCTTATTGTTACATGGGAAACAAGGTACCAGTAGTTTCAGTAGATTCTCACAAATCCAACAAGACCAAGCATTCATGATATGCACACTCTTAAGACTATGAAATTGGGCTATTAGTAAAAAAAAAAAAAAAGTAGAAAAGGGGGTGTTCACAATAATAGTAGCATCTGCTGGTGACGCTACAAACTCAAAACTATTATGTTCAAACTGCTTTTTTAGCAATCCTGTGAATCACTAAACTAGTATTTAGTTGTATAACCACAGTTTTTCATGATTTCTTCACATCTATGAGGCATTAATTTTGTTGGTTTGGAACCAAGATTTTGCTCGTTTAGTAGTGTGCTTGGGGTCATTGTCTTGTTGAAACACCCATTTCAAGGGCATGTCCTCTTCAAGTATTTTGACATATCCAAACTGATCCATGATACCTGGTATGCGATATATAGGCCCAACACCATAGTAGGAGAAACATGTCCATATCATGATGCTTGCACCACCATGCTTCACTGTCTTCACTGTGAACTGTGGCTTGAATTCAGAGTTTGGGGGTTGTCTCACAAACTGTCTGTGGCCCTTGGACCGAAAAAGAACAATTTTACTCTCATCAGTCCACAAAATATTCCTCCATTTCTCTTTAGGCCAGTTGATGTCTTCTTTGGCAAATTGTAACCTCTTCTGCACATATTTTTTATTTAACAGAGGGACTTTGCGGGGGATTTTTGCGAATAAATTAGCATCACACAGGCGTGTTCTAACTGTCACAGCACTTACAGGTAACTCCAGACTGTCTTTGATCATCCTGGAGCTGATCAATGGGTGAGCCTTTGCCATTCTGGTTATTCTTCTATCTATTTTGATTGTTGTTTTCCACTTTCTTCCACACGTCTTTGGTTTGTTGTCCATTTTAAAGCATTGGAGATCATTGTAGATGAACAGCCTATAATTTTTTTTTGCACCTGCGTATAAGTTGTCTTGCTGAAATAAGCAGGGAAATCTGCCGGAAAATGGCTGATGTCCAGCTCTTGTGATAACCACAGAAAGAGCACACACGACGGTCTCGTATCCACACAGCCATCAGCTCAGAAATGGTCCGGTGGCTTGTGCCGTGTCGTCGCAGCTCAGAGCGCGGCGCGCTGAGCGTCCTTAAAGGGGTCCTTAAAGCTGTACTAACAGACCTTATTCTCTGTGAAGCCCGTAAAATTTTCACTGAAAGCCAGATAAATTTTTCAAATAGTTTCCAGGTGCCAGTCTCTAACAGCTTCTGAAAAAATTCTGATGGAAAAAAACCCCAAATCATTCCGCCATTTCCAGACAATGAAAATCCGACGACGGGGCAGGACCACTCCTTCCACAAGGCGTGCTCACAGGCGAATGACGTCACCGACAGGCGTGGAAAAACTCACGCATGCGCACAAGGGTTCAAGCTTGTCTGACGTGAAAACATATGAATCAAATCCATATAATTTAAAAAAAAAATAAAAAGGTACAATACTTTATGGACAGACCTCGTATAGCATTTGTCGTGTTTTTAATAGTGTTTCAGATTTGTGTATTAGTGTTAATAAATTTGCTGCTAAGATATTTGTTTTGCAAGTAGAACAAACCTCCATCAACCTTACAGCTCTCTCAGCTACTATGATTAGAGAAGCATTTCACAGCTTTGGGACACTTAAGTTTGGATATTGATGACAGCAGGACTTCATAATCTGTCTCTGAATAGTGTTGGTTAGAAAACCAGGCCCGCGACCATGTAGTTGCAATGAAATCACAAGTTACCCTCAGCTGTTCTCGCCACTTTGCAAGAAGGAAAAATGCAATAAGTGCTACAATTCCTCGTGAGTTCCACCTGGCACTGAGTGTTGGCAGCTTGTGCCATTTGATGTGAGGCCATTTTTCCTCCATTTTGTAAAACTTGTATGCTTCACAAAGCTCAAAAGGAATTTAAAATCATGTCTCCAGCCAAGGTTCTCATATTCTGGTATCAATTCTGTGCCCATGTGTGCATTTTGCAAATCATCATACTGTTCTAAAATCTCATCAATAAACTTGTAGTTAATGTTAGGTGACCGTATAGGAAAAAAGAAGTCCAACACATGTTGCAGAACAAGATCAAGAATGTGGTGCTGGCAGCCGATGTATTGAGGTTCATCGAATCCCTTGTGTCGAAATGTTCTCTGAAGCCTGGCTACAATACAATTTTTGTGACCAGTATTGACTGCTGTTGTCAGAGATGATCATCTGAATACTGTTCCATGCACTGTACTCATCAAGCAGGTCATTGGTATATAGATGTCTGCAGTGGTTCTACTGTCACAAGCCAAAATGCCAAGTTGTAATGTTCTTCTGTCATTTTTCAAGTACACAACTTGGTACTCATTGTCAATTTTCTTACCATCAAAATGCAAACAAAATTTCTCTTCAGAGATCAGTTCCATGAGGCGGTTCTTAACTTGTTCTGCATCTCTGATTATTCGACGCCAGACAACAGACTGTGATGGTGTTGGGACACTAACTCCATCTTCAGCCAGACTTTGAAGCACCTGTGACGCTTTTCTGGTTGACAAAGAGTGTTTAGACACCAGTTTGGCAGACTTTGTTGAGTGGCATGTTCATGTTTATCTATAAATGGACTGCATTTATATAGCGCTTTTCCATCTGCATCAGACGCTCAAAGCACTTTACAATTATGCCTCACATTCACCCCAATGTCAGGGTGCTGCCATACAAGGCGCTCACTACACACCGGGAGCAATAGGGGATTAAAGACCTTGCCCAAGGGCCCTTAGTGATTTTCCAGTCAGGTGGGGATTTGAAACCATGATCTTCTGGACTCAAGCCCAACACCTTAACCACTAGACTATCACCTCCCCCATCATCTATTTTACCTTTATTTTTTATTTAATTATTGTTTGATAATATATTTTAGCAATATTTATTTGTATATATTTTCTTGTTATTTCTTGATACTTGTTAATTCTTTTCTTGGTACGTTATTTTTAAATAGTATAGTGTAAACTCATATATTTTTAAAAGTGATGTGGTGCTAGGTGCGGGAGGTTTTTTCATGATCCAATGAAATAAACTTCAAAAAAGTGATCTATGGGTAAACATTCATCAAATGCAACATCAGGAAAATAAAAGTTTTGAAAAAGGTTTTGTAGTCATAACCCTAGTGGACATGCACCTAAGATGAAAATTTCAGACCCCTCCATGATTTTAAAGTGGGAGATCTTGCAAAATCGCAGGGTGTTCAGATACTTATTTTCCTCACTGCAACTGTGAAAATATCTAATAGATATATGTGTCATCACTGAGACATTCCACGTACATTAAGTGGCAATAAACAGCTGACGTGAATAAAACAGCATAAGAGCCATTTTAACCCACGTCAGCTGCTTTTTTTTTTTTAAAGGGATTATTCAACATTAATTCTCTTTTAAAAAAGTTCCTTATAGAGATTGACAGTTTTATGACATTTGAGAGAGTCAACAAGCTTAATACTGATTATATATTGTTCAAATTCAGCCAGAAGTCCTTCTAAATTAAAACAAATGCATTACGATCAGGCGGGTCGTTTTGTCCGATGTGAGTGAAAATCCGTTATACACGATGTTTATTACATGGAAAGACATAAAAAAAGCATTGGGACTTTTTCTTATGTCTGCTAAGTGCAAATATAGTTTTTATACATTAACGCTTTAGGTGAGTTTTACTGTACATTAATACATGAGAAACATCCCTCAATAAGAAGTATTAGAACAGAAATACAGGTGGTAGATTTGTTTTAATCACAGAAAAAAAAAAAGAAAGATCAAGTAGTCATTTTTTGTTTAACAGTCACTTTTTGTATCAAAACTACACTGATTACAATAAATCAAATCATGCAACTTCTAACCAGTTTTACAATAACAATGTGTTGGCTATAACATTTTGTATAACTTAAAACAATGTGTTAAACACAATATGATAACGATAGCAAAGAAATACTCTTTGTCCAAGACACAGTTATGCTGGCCATCATGTTAGTCATTTGCTTGAGCACTGAGCAGCTACATTATTCTGGGATGCCTGGGCTCCTTTTGGCCCATTTGGATCCACCTGTGCATACTAACTCACACATGCCCTCTTCTCTTATTAACACTAGTAACCTCCTTTCTTGGATGACATGAATAATCAAGGTATTTAGCCATCACCGGTGTGATGGCTAAATACATTAAATACAGGCGGCCCTTCACTTACAATTACCCTCTTGTGCTTGCAAATAAATGAGGCAGTTGTGCCTCTCCAGATTGTATTCATCAGTGTGCAGCTGAAGCATGGAAATACTTTAAAACTAAAATTCAGACAGCATTTCTTTATCATATAACTGCAGTCACTAAAGCATGAATATAAGCATTATTTAATGCCTATGTGGGACTGGACCATTCTCTGACTCATGGAAATTACCTCTTATCTGCCCCAAACAGGCCAAGTTGCCTTTGTAGGCCTAACAGCCAAATAGTTTATCTTTTGTTTTTCATTTGTCTCGAGTTTCCTTCTAATAGAGTGCGCTGTGCTCCAGACCTGGGGTCTAAAGTTGCTCTATATTTTTTTTTTTATTTCTCTTCAATTTCTTTTTTTTTTTACAGAGTGTAATGGGCCCCAACCCTGGGGTCTACAGTTACATCCTAATCATTAATCATTATTGGCATTGTATCCGAGGGCTCTCTTCAAGATGGTAACTGTTCCTTTAACTGCGGATATCTGCACCTCATGGGCACTTGGGTGACCAGGGATTGCCTCAAGATATTTCTTCAGGTTCTTCTTCATAAGCCCTGTTGCTCCCACCACGACTGGTATGATATCAATTTCTTTCAATGACCACGTTATTCGTAGATCATTTTTAAGGTCTTGGTATTTCGTGATATTCTCCCTTTCAGCTCTATTCAGGCCATAGTCATTGGGGACTGTCACATCAATAATTTTTGCTGTCTTCTCTTGCTTGTTCCAAATGACAATATCAGGTTTTACTGTACCTCCTTCGATATGTCTTCCTGCTGGGATCTCTTTGTCATAAAAGACAGTCACTTTTCCATTGGATGAGACTGGTGCTGGCTCATACTCCCAAACGTGTCCCTCTACTTCCACCTCCAGTTCCTTGCATACTTTCCAATGTAAATACTTACAAATCTTGTTATGCCGGCTTGTGTAATGTCCGTCTGCCATGAGGATCTGACATGCTGATACTAAGTGGTTTACACTCTCAACAGCTGCATGACAGAAACGGCATTGATCATTCTGTGATATTCCTGCCATTTTTTTGAAGCCATTTGTTAATAGTCCTTGGTCTTGCGCTCCAACTATAATTCTTTCCCCATCAAAACCAAGTTCTCCGTTTGTAAGCCACCGCACAGATCCTTCTTTGTCTATGTATTCTTTTTCAAGTTCTTCTTGGAATCGGCCAGCCCTTTTGTGCTGTTTCCATCTGTTCATTCGATGTCTATATCTTTATGCACTTTCATGTGCTTGTTCAGATAACTTCTTTCTCCAAATCTTTTATTACATTGGGGACAGACAAATGGTTTCTCTTCTGAATGACTTCTCATGTGTGCAAAGAGATTACTTTTTTTCCTAAAGCTTTTGCCACACTGAGAACAGCCAAAGGGTCTCTCTCCTGTATGAATTCTCACGTGCCTGTTCAAATCAATTTGTTGTCGAAATGTCTGACTACACACAAAACAAACAAATGGCTTGCCTCCTGTATGGATTCTCATGTGTACATTCAGACTATCCTTTACTCTAAATCTTTTGCCACAGTTGGAACAACCAAATGGTTTCTCTCCTGTATGAATTCTCATGTGTCTGTTCAGATCACTTTTTTGACCAAATATTTTACCACACGTCGAACAGCTAAATGGTTTCTCTCCCGTATGAACTCTCATGTGTCTTTTCAGATCTATTTTTTGTCCACATCTTTTACCACACTCAGAACAGCCATATGGTTTCTCTCCTGTATGAATTCTCATGTGTGTGTTGAGCTCAATCTTCTGTCTAAATCCTTTACCACACTCAGAACAGTCAAATGGTTTGTCTCCTGTATGAATTCTCATGTGTCCTTTCAGGTTGCTCTTTTGTCCAAATCTTTTGCCACACTCAGAACAAGCAAATGGTTTCTCTCCTGTGTGAATTCTTTTGTGTCTGTTCAGGTCACTTTTTTGGCCAAATATTTTACCACATTCAGAGCAGCCAAACAGTTTCTCTCCTGTAATAATTCGCAAGTAAGATTTGCTGGCTCGCTGTGTTCCTCCATAGTCCTCTCCATCAGCTTGAAGTGTCAGTCTTGTGTATGCAGATGAGCTACTGGTCTGAGCCTCTGCCGCTGTGCTTGCCTCAGTTTGGCTTTGTTGAACATCTGATGACTGTGGTATTTCATCATTTTCATTCTTGATGAGGACAGCAGTGAAAGGTAAGTTTGTGATATCAGCCTGGGGAAGCTGCTGTACTTCCAGACTTGTACAGGGTTTGTCTTGTTCCTCTTTCATGTCCTGCTGGTCAACACTCAGATTTCCTCCTGCTGTTGAGAAAGCATTTCGTCTTTGCTCACCAACAGCTTCAGCATGTCTAAAAGGAAGTAAATAAATTAAACATACAATTAAAATATAGCAGCAGAGTGGTGTGTGTGACCTGCAACACAAAAGGAAGCCATATACACAAAAATGCAACAACAATACACACCGCACCTGGATCATAGACAAATGCACACTGTTTGTCTATGATCCTGCATGAATGTGCATGTTTAGACTATAAATTTTTGTATTTTACATATTTTCAGTGAGTGAGGGTCACAGTAACAGGGCGTGGTTTAAATACACAAACTGAGGCAACAGGTGCAATAATCAGCAGTGTGAGGAACAGTGTTGCCACAGTTACTTTGAAAAAGTAATCCAATTACTGATTACTGATTACTCAATTGTAAAAGTAACTAAGTTAGATTACTAGTTACTTTTTTAGTTACTTTCCCCAGCTGCCGACAACAACCCACGTCAACATGACAATGATACCTGTTTTGCCAAAACTCACTTTATACTCACCCTTTCTTGACTTCAATGAAAATAAATACTTGTTTTATAACAAGTAAAATAAAGACCTCTTTCTTGACCTCATATTTAACTGTTGACAGCACTGTAACAGTAAAACTTGCAATTTCAAACCTACATTGTTTATAAATGTAACTATTAAATTCTAACATTTTTCTAACATTTAAATTCTCTCTAAACATTTTACTTGTCGAAATTATTATTATTTTAAGCAATATTAGTAGTTGTAGTAAAAAACGGCTTCAAAACTGGACCTTTAATCTAGGGCTGTTGTGGGGGGGGGGCACATCCCTCCCCCACGCCCCCATCCCATCTGGATTCGCCCCTGCTTTGGCGTTTGAGCACAAAGAATGGATAACATTTATTTATGCAGAAAACAGGACCAGATTTACAGGTAAGAAAGTTTTATTGCGTTTTCACATCATGTGGTCCTCAGAAAGAGAGTTTAGGTGCATTTGAGTGGAAAATAGTGTTAGTTGTTGACGCGTCGCCGAGGATCAGCTGTATTTAAGGAGACGATACGGAGCAGCTCAGCTCAGAATTCTAAATAAAGGAGGAAAAAAGTATAAAAATGTCTTCGTAAAGCTCAGTGCAGGTGTGCTGATCACTGCCCTTTAAGAGGTGAGGACAAGTCGAGCAGCTGCAAAAAACCGCGGATGAAAAGCTCACAGCTCGCTTAAAGTGGGACGTTCAGTCGAACCCCGACCCCCTGCCCACGGACCAAGTTTAATGCTGCTATCGACCCACAATGAAAAATAATAGTAACGCAGAGTGACATGGAGAAGTAACTTTAATCTGATTACTGACTTGGAAAGATTAACGCGTTAGATTACTCGTTACTAAAAGAAGTGGTCAGATTAGAGTAACGCGTTACTAAGTAACGCGTTACCGGCATCACTGGTGAGGAACAACCAGAACACAAGGGGGCAGCAAATATCAAGACTTTTACCAGTGACAGAATATAACATGACAATAATACTTTCACCAAAATACACCTTAAGTAAAAGATGCAATCACAAAGTGAAACTTGATAAACTCAATATAAACATAAGCACAAAAAGCACTAGAGAAAATACCCAAAATACATAACTACTGGAAAAATGACTCAACCAGGAGTGTAAAGCCCTGGTCACAGCAAATAGTAAAGCCATGAATAATGAGCCACGTATGGATTTATCAAAATTTCAGTGATTATTCGAATAATGAGCCACGTAAATGAACACTGTGCAAACAATTAAAAAATATTGCATAAGTGTGAGTCACTGCACCAGTGCACCGCACCACAGCACAGCTCATCTGAACGATTATGAGATGTTAAATCTATCATAAACATACTTTTACAGCTGCTCATAAGAAGGAATGAACATGCAACTGTTTTAATAAGCCATTACAATATAAACATTACAAGTAATTATCTTTTAAACTGTTCCAAATATTTTCTCCACCTCATGAAGCACAGGAAAAAGAGAGAGGGGAAAAAAAAGGTCCCGCTGAAACAGTCCTCTGTGATTCCAGAAGCGATTTGAGTTTTTTCAACAGTCAAACTCTGAGAAAAATAAATAAATAGCCTTTTTGCTTAACGATTCCCTTATCGATCCTTCAGAGCAGCGGTTGTTTTTGAGGGTGTTTGTCAGGAAAATGATCATTCCTCTACATTGATTACAGACACTGCAACGGCTTTGTAATCAACCGTTTCTGCAGCGCGACACCACTTTGAAGCGTGAACCAATAAAATAATGCTTCAATCCACTAGCTCATGGTTCTTTGACTCGCTGCTCTTCAGAAACAGCAAGTCCGCTTCTTAATCTCTCTCAAAGCCATTAAAATATCATGAGTCACTTTTGTGTGGATTAAAGTCACTAACTGGGACTCTTGTCTTGTTACAGTCAAGAAACGAGAATCGTCCTCTGTTCCATTGGCACAGCTCCAAACACTGCGTGGCTCTCTGCTGAGACAGAGTCCAGTCAGAATTAATAACTTCAAAACGAATTGCCGCTTTGAATAAAATGACACCGCTTACAAACGTAATACAGACAAGAAACTACAATCGACTAAAACTTTTTTTTTCCTCCCAAAATGAGACGTGCTGCGTTCTTTATAAATTACATCCTGACGTTCAGTGCAGCCAACTGCAAGAGCTCAGCTCAGATGTATGGAAAGACATTCATGCCAATAATGTCTGAAAGGAAATGCTTTTGACAAAAACTATAGATTTTGTTGGTTTCTATTTATGTCCAGAGATCAAGGATCCACCGTATTTATTTACTTTAAGACTCAATAAAATGTTGTTCAATTTCAATTCAATCGGCTTATAAAGCGCCAAATCACAACAAAAGCCATCTCAAGGTGCCTCACAGAACAGTTCAACATAAAAAAAAAAAAATTTCAAATACATAATTAAAAACAGAAGTAAAAGAAGAAAACAGATATAAAAAAAAATATTCATAAGAAAGAGAATAAAAATAGGCTTTAAGTCTTGACTTAAAAATGTCCACGGACTCTGATTGCCTCATGGTCGCAGGAAGACCATTCCACAGAGTGGGTGCACGATAAGAAAAATCTCTTTGACCCTTTGACATAGAAAACCTGTGAAGCCTACCTTTAGTACACAAAAAATTCACAAGAGGTATTGATAAGGGAATCGATAAGGAATTGGATCGATAAGTGGAATCGATAGATAAAATCTTATTGATACCCATCACTAGACCTGACCAGAGTTTCATACAAGGAGACTAACGGCCGAGAACCAAGAAGGGTAAGGAATCACGGACAGCAGACATTAGAAGAACGGACAAAGGTAACTCACATGACACACCCACATGCAGTCACATGACTGACTTCAGACATAGACATGACAGCTGACAACAAGCAGATGGAGAGGTCAACACACTTGCACACGTGCAGGAGAGAGAGAGAGAGAGAGTTACTATTGTACATTACTATTAAAAGTTGATATATGAGCCCCTCAGATTTGTCTGAAATGTTTTTTTTTTTTCTTTTTTTTTGTGGAAGGTCTATGGGTAGATAGAAAAATCCTAAGTCCCTAAACCAAACAGATTTTTTTTCTTGGGCCTCTGGAAGCGCAATTTTCTTGAGGGCCAAAATTGGACTTTTAAAAAATTTAGGTTTTGAAGTTGAAATATCTCAATGGACCAATGACTACCCAGCTTCATTTTCATTGGTGTCAATCTGTGATGGGAGGAGTTACAGAAAATTGCAAAATTTTGGAGGGCAGTCGTGGGCGCTGCCTATAGGGGCACTGCAAAACACTACTTTTTGCTGAAATGACACTTATGACTGTACTGCACCCTCAACATCCAAAGCTAGTTTATGCATGATATGAATCCATTAGCAAGCCCAATACTATGTCACTTTAAGTTAATGTGGGATAATGAAGGTGCAGGAGCATAGGTGGTGCTCAAGTCAGTCAAAACATCAAATTTGATGATTTTGGGGCATTGCATATCTCCATGTGCCCTCATCAAATCTGAATGAAATCTTTTTAAATACGCAGCCCTGTATGTCTACTAACTGTCATATAAAGATTATAATGGGATTCAGCTATATAAACATTTTTCTCACCATGTTTTGACTGACTTGGGGGGGGGGGGGGGGGGGGCTGACAAATCTGAGACAGTCATATATTATGCACCCCCTGATTCTGTAAAAAACTGCCTCTATTTTTTTAACGAAATCTGCAGGAGTGGATAAACTAACATCTCTACTTCATATAACAGTTTGCAGAATTTTGGGGACTCCTCTTACACAGCTTTTTTTTGTTAAGTTCATTTCTTGCTAGGTTCCATCTCGGAGCCAAGTTTCGTTGAAATCTGAGTCAGCATGAATAACACCCTAATGTAAACCTGCCTGAACTTTAAAAATATTGGCTCTTAACCACAACCAAAACCAAAACCATATGCAGACATCAATTATGCTAATCATTGTAGATTTGTAACTGAGGATAATTTCTACAATGTGAAAAACCAAAACCCAGTTACATATTCCTACTGGTTGTAGTACAGGTGCTACTACAATAATGAGCACAAACATACAATAAAAAAACGCCCTCAAAATGCAGTAGAAGATATTTTTATTGGGGGGTGGGGTCATGCCTGCAGACTTCCGCAACACCTGCCACCACCTACTCATTTAAAATGACCACTTATTTGTTCTGCTGTGTAACTAAGGATGGGTATTGATAAGATTTTAATCGCTATCGATGCCATTATCGATTCCGCTTATTGATACCTCTTGTGAATTTTCTGTGTACTAAAAGTAGGATTTAAAGGTTTTCTATGTCAACAACATTTTATTGAGTCTTAAAGTAAATAAATATGAAATTGGTCACTGGATCCTTGATCTCTGGACTTAAATAAAATCTCCATAGTGGATCCTTGATATCTGTACATAAATAGAAATAAAATCAGTAGTTTTTGTCAAAAGCATTTCCTTTCAGACATTAATGGTATGAATGTCACTCCATACCTCTGAGCTGAGCTTAGCTAGCTTGCAGGACGTCTCATTTTGGGAGGAAAAAACGTTTTAGTCGATTGTACGAGTAGTTTATTGTTTATATTACATTTTTTATATTACATTTCATATTATATTTATATTATGTTTGGAAAGAGGTGTCATTTGATTTAAAACTTTGAAGTTAGTAATTCTGGCTAGACTTCAATGTGATTCAGCAGAGTGGCGCAGGGTTTGGAGCTGTACGGATGGAACAGAGGATGATTCTCGTTTCTTACCTGCAACAAGACAAGAGTTCCAGTTAGTGACTTTAATCCGTACAAAAGTGACTCATTATTGACATCTTTAAATGGCTTTGAGAGAGGTTATGGCCTGATCACATGGCATACGACGATTCCTGAATGAAGGGAAAAGGAAAAAAGTCGCAATTGGTTGAGAAAAGGTGCACAAACGAGCTTTGTCACCGAATAGCCTGTGAACCAAGAGCACAAACGGGACGAAATAGGAACAAAACAAAACCGAAGCTAACGTTGATCTCGACGCTTTAAATGAAATGCGCCTGGAGCCACTGATGGAGCAGTGTGTGTCTGCATCTCTGAGTTCCAGGACTTGGCACTGAGACGCAGCTCATAGCGCCTGAGTCCTGGAGAAACTGCAAACAGAAGCTGTGGAGATCTGTGCGCACATCGAGGACCGACCTGCTCTGGTTCCTCGTCCAGAAGGAGGGATCATCTCCTCATCATCAGAATCTTCACTGTCTGATGACACGCTATGCGCTCCGTCTTTCTCCAATAAAAAAAAAAAAAACATCAAAACAAAATACAGACAAATTGAGGTTTTCAGTGACATTCGTTCAAATTTTTCAACAGTTTCAAACTCCTCATGAAGCGCCAGCTGCAAGAACAAAGCTGCGCGAAGGTTAAATGATGCCAACTAAAGTCAATGAAAGTAGGGATGTCCCGATCCGATCACGTGATCGGAAATCAGGCCCGATCATGTGGATTCAGACTTGATCAAAATCAGACGTTGCATCCCGATCAGGAATCCGATATAGATTTTATCCTCATTATTTTGATCAGCGCTATCTCAAGCTCATTATTGCAGATTAATGGGCCTTTCACGCGTCGGAAGCATCAGAGGCGTCAAGAATTTGTCTAAAAAGCATTATTTTCAATGAGACGCGTTGCTTTTTAGAGGCGTCAGAAGCGTCATGTCAAAAGCTGAGCTTCTGACAGGAGCGCGCATTGCTGCTTGTCGGCATGCCGACGCGGTCAAAGTTCAACCCAATCTTTTTTTTTTTACTGAAATAAACCCCAAAAACATAAGTTCAACCCAATTCAACTTTCAACGCGTTAAGCTGTGATATAGTGTCGCGCTGTCCAATAGGAACGACGCGTCGGGCCAAAACACGGAAGACTAGTGGCAGAAACCACTGATCTGTACAAAACAGAAACATGTCACAGGACTGCTCATTTATAGAGCAGTTTTCTGAAGAAAAATCCTTGGAAATGCTTTAAGCTGTTGTTTGTTACCTCAAAATTTCTGATTACTGTTTAAAAAAAGTTTAGAACACTTGTAATTAAAATAGCTAAATCAATAAATGGTTCTTTAGAAACCTTTCATCTGTAAATTAAAACCACCTGTTATTTCAGATTAGATAATTTCTTGTTTAACATAAGGAACCTTGGACATTTATTTTTAGACAAATAAAATAACATGGAAATTTGTACATTTTTAAAGTCTGGTAGATTATTACTTGATTGTTCAAGCTACCTCAAGGAGAAGTGCACTGTTTAAGTGATAAATAATAAAATAAGGTGATTAAAATGAAAATATTCTATATTTAGCATTTGTTCATTGTTCATTCAGTTTTTGAAAGTATCGGATCAGGACTCGGTATCGATACTCAAAATCAGATGACTCGGAATCGGATCGGGGCCAATAAACCTGATCGGGACATCCCTAAATGAAAGTCCAGATTTCTTGTTTCGTTTGGGCTTCGTTACCCTTCGTTAAGTGCCGTGTGACTAGGCCATTTAAGAAGTGGACTTGCCACTTCTGAAAAGCATTGAGCAGTGAACCAGTGAAGCAGTGGGTCGGAGCACTTCTTCATTGGTTCAAGCTTCAAAGTGGAGCCTTTACAGAAGTGGTTGATTACAGACCTGCTGCAGGGTCTGCAATCAATGTAGAGAAGTGATCATTTTCCCGACAAACAACCTCAAAAACAACGTCCGCTCTCAAGGACCGATAAGGGAATCATTAAGCAAAAAGGCTATTGATGTCGGTGGATCAAATCATTTCTTAACGATTCTCAAAAAGAACTGGTACTTGATACCCATCCCTATGTGTAACACACTGATGATTTTCTACCACTGCTCCATACAGCAATCATAGTATCTGTGCAGAAGCTGGTTATGATGCCCAGCAACTTCTTGGCGCTCCCACAAAATATAACTTGAATGTTTCATGGTATGTATACAGAGGCAACACTGCAAACATTGTGACACTGCCCAGAGACAGTACTTCAAGTATGGACCTGACTGCCCATTACAAGACCAAACATTCAACAAAATACAACTGACATGCTCAACTCTGCCATTAATATGAACTGAGATTGTCCCCCAACACAAAAGTCACAAATCAGAAAAATGTTTGCACTCTCAAATGAATGAAGATCAGGAAATCATTACAGATTTCTCTGAAAAGATGTTTTCATCAGAAGAGCCATAGCAATTATTAAGCATTCCACTGACAGAAATGAGAAAACCCTTTCATAACAGAAGAAACAGAAAAGGCAGAAAAAATCTCTGGACCAACAAAAGTACAGAAAATTACCAAATAAAAGCAGAAATGATAAAGTATGGCCCAGAAATACTATGTCAAGACATTGCAAAACTAGTCAGTGACTATGTTTACATGCAGCCAATAACCCTTTCATAACCGGAATATTAGCAATAACCCGGTTGCGCACGGCCATGTAAACACCCGCAAAAACCCGAATATGTTCATATTCTGTTTTTTAAAAACCCAAATAAGCTCATATTCCGGTTTTTAAAAACCTGAATAAGACCCATGGGTTACTCCTTTTCTAACCCGAATATCAGGTCATATAAACGCGCATCGGGATATCCCCAAAGAAAGGAACATTATTTTGTGTTCTGCGCATGTCCTATCCGCAAGGAATCTTGGTCTTTTGAGTACGGCAACTACTTGTATGCGGCGCGCGCAGCCCACCGGACACCACAGAAACAGAGATAAATAGCGCATTGTGTTCTGCGTCCTTATCAGGTGGGCCGGTCGCGGCACCGGTCGGCATATCACCGCGATTGATCTGCCTCCAATATGCTTACCGTCTGCGGGCTTAGTAAACTCACACCGCCCCCCTCTCTTCTGTGCGTGCCTGCACCAAATCTGGCAACAGGTCCAGAGATGACGCTTGCTATTTTGATGCAGAGGCAGCCCGCAGGAGAGAAATGAGAAAATGTTAATGCCTGTTTGAGAAAAGTGTGTAGTCAGGGGTTTTACACAAAGCAGGATTTGCACGAACGCCAGACCAAATCAAGCACCAGTGGATGACGTGCGTCGCTGTTTAGATGGGGATATTCCAAATGATACCAATGACCATGTATATGAGGTCTGTCAATAAAGTAACGGTCCTTTTTATTTTTTTCAAAAACTATATGGATTTCATTCATATGTTTTTACGTCAGACATGCTTGAACCCTTCCTTGTGCGCATGCGTGAGTTTTTCCACGCCTGTCGGTGACGTCATTTGCCTGTGAGCACGCCTTGGTAAGGAGTGGTCCCGCACCCTCGTCAGATTTTCATTGTCTGGAAATGGTGGAATGAAAAGGACTTTTTTTCCCATCAGAATTTTTTCAGAAGCTGTTAGAGACAGGCACCTGGAAACCTTTCGAAAAATTTATCTGGCTTTCGGTGAAAATTTTACGGGCTTCACAGAGAATAAGGACTGTTACTACAGCTTTAAGGACCCCTTTAAAGATGCTCGGCGCCGCGCTCCGAGCTGCGACGACACGGCACAAGCCACCGGACCATTTCTAAACGGATGGCTCTGTGGATACGAGACAAGAGATTTTCTCATGGAAAGCCGCGCGGAGGCTTCACGTGTAAAGACCGATTCGCTTTGGAAGCGAGACAAAGGAACACCTCCGTTTCGGCGTGTCAGAGGACAAGTTTGAACATGTCCAGCTCTCCACAATTTCTCTGATACTTACTGGACTGGTAAGCATTGAAAGCCGAGATAGGCATGTCCAAACTTGTCCTCTGGCACTCCGAAACGGAGATGTTCCTTTGTCTCTCTTCCAAAGCAAAACGGTCTTCACGCGCGAAGCCTCCGCGCGGCTTTCCATGACAAAATCGCTTGTTAAAAGTGACATCTGCCGGAAAATGGCTGATGTCCAGCTCTTGTGATAACCAGAGAAAGAGCACACGATGGTCTCGTATCCAGAGAGCCATACGTTTAGAAATGGTCCGGTGGCTTGTTCCACGTCATCGCAGCTCGGACTGCGGCGCGCCGAGCATCCTTAAAGCTGTAGTAACAGTCCTTATTCTCTGTGAAGCCCGTAAAATTTTCACCGAAAGCCAGATAAATTTTTCGAATGGTTTCCAGGTGCCTGTCTCTAACAGCATCTGAAAAAATTCTGATGGAAAAAAAGTCCTTTTCATTCTGCCATTTCCAGACAATGAAAATCCGACGAGGGGGCGGGACCACTCCTTCCCAAGGCGTGCTCACATGCGAATGACGTCACCGACAGGCGTGGAAAAACTCACACATGCGCACGAGGGTTCAAGCATGTCTGACGTAAAAACATATGAATGAAATCCATATAGTTTTTGAAAAAATAAAAAGGACCGTTACTTTATTGACAGACCTCGTACAGGAGTAACTCTGTCTGCTTAAGCATGTAAAAGGGGTTATTCCTAATGATTCAGAAACCGGAATATTGACCCTAACCCGAATATTAACGGCATGTAAACGTACTCAGTGATATGGCAAAAACCCAAAGCAAGTGAAAGATGGGATCCTAATACCACTACAGAATCCAGGGAAAGAGCCAGGACCACCAGGTCAGACCCATCATCTCCTAAAGTGGGCCTTGGAAAAAAAAAATATTAATAATTTTGGCAAGGGCCAAAGGCCTGAAGGGTCTGGGGGGTCCTAACCCAGAAAAGTTTTAAATCTCAGATCCATTCTGGTGCATTTTAAGATCTATTTACCCCCCCCCCCCCCCCCCCAAAAAAAAAAAAAATCTCCCAAAAATGTAATTTTTTTTTTGGCTCAGGTCAAGTTTTCCATCCCAGTCTTTTCACACAACTTGTATTGTGCTATCAGCCTTTAATAATGATAATAAAAAAACATTTTGGTTCAGAAAATTACAACAGAAATGACAATTCAAATGGAACAACATGAGTATTTATGGCACATTAATTCATCAACTTGTTAAACCTTCACTCATGAGTTTTCCTAGTTTTGGCAGGAGCAGTGAAGCTATTGATTATCTCTGTTTTCAAATTCTTGGCCACCTTAAAATCCTTATAAATGCATTTTTACTTCAAAATTAATTTCTGTTTACTACACATTTTTAAGCTAAAAACTTTTCTAACATTAGAAAACTTGTAATTAAAACAGTTTTAATACTACTACTACTACTACTACTACTAAAATTCTTTAGAAATATTTGTGGTTCATCTGTAAATTTAAGTCATAACTTATCTGTTGTTTTTAGTGAGATAATTTCTTGATTAACATTATAAGGAACCTTGGGCAGTTATTTTAGACAAATGAAATAGCATTAACAGTAATGTGTACCTTAAACAAAATGAAATATGAAACAGTGCTGTTATTTTCTTTGATTACATGATAGTTAAAAATGTATTTAAAGTTGATACTTTTCTTGCAGCTATGGCAGTAACAATTAAAAACTGTGTAGCTTTATTTGGTAACAATAGAAATAGGTCAAACAATTTTATGAATATGGCTTAACATTCATTGATTTGACTGCCTGCAGTTAAAAGCTAACTTTAGCTGATAAACTTAGGGAAATTAGTCTAATTAGTGTCTACCTACTAAGTAAATAATAGCTCTAGCATCAAAATTAGACATCATGGAAGTGACACAGATATTTTGGTAAGAACTGGTATAATTAGAGTTCTGCTGGTAATCAAATGGGGATATCAAACCACATAAGCATTGCTGCTGATAGACCAGCAGTAGTTATCCAGTGGTTATCCAAACTAAACATCGTTGGTCAGTTCCACCTTGTCATTAACCCAATCTTTGTCTTTAAAATCGACTTATGTATCCTGAATGTAAAACAGCCCTGATGTGGATGTGCTTGGGCAAGCAAAATTTTTGGTAAGATTTTTATTTTTTTTTTACATCCCTGTTGCTTGCGAAGTATCTTAACTATAATGTATGCACAGCCTGGCCAGGTGCTTGCACATACCTCCTCGTATCACTTATTTTGCAGGTCAGGAATTTCGCTCGACACCGGGCTTGGGGCAACTACTCCACAAAAGATGCCCAACTGACTTAATGCTTGTTTGTAATGAGCATCAATATTTAAAATTACATTAGGTGTTAGAATTCCAGGTATCTTCACCAGTAGTGGTTACAGTACTGAAAATGCATACTGAAGTGAAAGTACAATTACCATATTTTCCAAAGTATAACCCCTTGATCACATTAGCTACAAATGACAGAGGCAAAGCGATGAGTTGCCATTCATTTTCAATCAGAGTGGGCATTTTACAGAGACAAGAGACAAGTGGTCCCTACCCTATGCCGCCAGCTTGGCAGGGCCAAAATAGACCAGAAGTCTATTTTTTGCAAATGTCAAGTGAAGAGACACAGGAATTGCCCATGATAGTGAAGGCATGTAGCCTGGGTCCCACTGAATAATGAAGGATGAATAATGAGCCATGCAGCATGTTTCAATCCGATCCGTCTGTCGATCTCACACTCCATCCGTCCCTCGCTCGTGAACAAGACCCCGAGATACTTACTCCTCCACTTGAGGCAAGGACACTCCACCGACGTGAAGAGGGCAAGGCACCTTTTTCCAGTCGAGAACCATGGCCTCGGATTTGGAGGTGCTGATTTTCATCCCGGACCCTTCACACTCGGCTGCAAACTCCCCCAGTACACGCTGAAGATCCTGATTTGATGAAGCCAACAGAACCACATCGTCCGCAAACAACAGAGATGAGATTCTGTGGTTCTGAAACCGGACCCCCTCTACACCTTGGCTGTGCCTAGAAATTCTGTCCATAATGGTAATGAACAGAACCGGTGACAAAGGGCAGCCCTGCCGGAGGCCAACGTGCACTGGAAACAGGTTTGACTTACTACCGGCAATATGAACCAAGCTTCTGCTGCGGTCGTACAGGGACTGGATAGCCCTTAGCAAAGGACCCCGGGGTAGTTTATTTAATATCTTGTTAATGGATCACATGAGCTCCACTGTGTGTGTGTGCACTGCGCAATGATCCAAATGAGCATTTAGGCAGAACGCCAGCTCACAAAAGAGTGATTTTTCAGTCAATATTGGACAAACACAAAGTTAAAATATGGATGACTGCGTAAAGTGGATGTGTGTTTAAAGCCGCGGAAGAAATAACTCCAGTGAAGCCGCTAAAAGCAGCGCCGAGCTGTGCAGCAACACAGAAGGAGAAGTGTGCAAAAGACCGATTTTGAAGGCATAACACAGTTAAAAGTTGTATCATGGTGACTTGTAAGCTGCGGAAGAAATAAAGAAATATCTATATCTATATATATTTTTTTGAAAGTGATCCACAGGTGTATATAATTAAAGCCACCACCTCATTCTGTATGCAGAACAGCACTGCGTGCAAAAGAGCGATTTTGCAGAAATAAACGGACGAACACAAAGTTAAAGTGATCACGGTGTAAAAATGACTGTGTTTAAAGCTAGGGAAAAAATAAAGCCAGCAAGCCACGGATGGAAAGGAAGCCAGTGAGACGGAGCACAGAGGCGGCTGTCCAGGAATGGACAACAGCGGCGCGCGCGCAAAAGAGCGAGTTTGCAGAAATAAATGGATGAACATAAAGTTTATAGCGGGATCATGGTGTGTGTGTGTTTAAAGCTGCAGAAGAAATAAAGCCAGCAAGCCGCAGAGCCAGCAAGGAGCACAGACGCGGCTCTCCAGGAACCCGTGGTTCGGTTCTAGCTGGTCTGGTGCATTACAGGTGGACAGCAGCCTGATGCACAGTGCACAACCGCGGGACTGTACTGGAGCGTCTATTTTTGGACTGCATTTAAAAAATGTAACATCTTTAAATGCTCTGTGAATTGAAAACCCACACTTTAAAGGGACCAGTGTGGGAGGGCTGGAGGTTTGGACCAAACCCATGCCTAAACATGCGCCAACATGGTGTTATCATGGCGCTATCATGGCCGTATTTGTAAATTATTGTGGAAAATAAGTATTTGGTCACCCACAAACAAGCAAGATTTCTGGCTCTCACAGACCTGTAGCTTCTTCTTTAAGAAGCTCTTCTGTCCTCCACCTGTTACCTGTATTAATGGCATCTGCTGGAACTCGTTATCTGTATAAAAGACACCTGTCCACAGCCTCAAACAGTTAGACTCCAAACTCAACCATGGCCAAGACCAAAGAGCTGTCGAAGGACACCAGGAAGAAAATTGTAAATGTGCACCAGGCTGGGAAGAGTGAATCTACAACAGTCAAGCAGGTTGGTGTGAATAAATCAACTGTGGGAGCAATTGTAAGAAAATGGAAGACATACAAGCCCACTGATAATCTCTCTCGATCTGGGGCTTCACGCAAGATGTCATCCCGTGGGTTCAAAATAAACATGAGAACGGTGAACAAAAATCCCAGAACTACACGGAGGGACCTGATGAATGACCTGCAGAGAGCTGGGACCAAAGTAACAAAGGCTACACACTATGCAGAGAGGGACTCAAATCCTGCAGTGCCAGGCGTGTCCCCCTGCTTAAGCCAGTACATGTCCAGGCCATCTGAAGTTTGCCAGAGAGCATATGGATGATCCAGAAGAGGATTGGGAGAATATCATGTGGTTAAATGAAACCAAAATAGAACTTTTTAGTAAAAACTGAACTCATCATGTTTGGAGGAAGACGAATGCTGAGTTGCATTTCAAGAACACCATATCTACTGTGAATGGGGGTGGAAACATTATGCTTTGGGGCTGTTTTACTGCAAAGGGGACAGGACGACTGATCAGTGTTAAGGGAAGAATGAACGGAGCCATGTATCATGAGATTTTAAGCCAAAAGCTCCTGCCATCAGTGACAGTATTGAAGATGCAACGTGGCTGGGTCTTCCAGCAAGACAATGATCCCAAACACACTGCTCAGGCAACAAAGGAGTGGCTCTGTAAAAAGCATTTCAAGGTCCTGGAGTGGCCAAGCCACTCTCCAGATGTCACCCCCATATAAAATTTGTGGGAGTGAGTTGAAAGTCCGTGTTGCCCAGCAACAGTCCGAAAACATCAATGCTCAGGAGATATGAATGGAAGACTTACAGGAAACATTTGACCTCTGTCATTGCCAACAAAGATTATGTTTCAAAGTATTGAGTTGAACTTTTGTTATTGACCAAATACTTTTTTCCACCATAATTTACAAATAAATTCTTTAAAAATCCTATAATGTGATTTCCTGGATTTTTTTTTCATTTTGTCTCTCACAGTTGAAGTGTACCTATGTTGAAAATTACAGACCTCTCTCATCTTTCTAAGTTGGAGAACTTGCACAATCAGTGGCTGACTAAATACTTTTTTGCCCCACCATACATTGGTTGCATGCACAAAGGATCAAAAAAGGATCAAACAGGCGTAACTTTTATTGTAAACGTGGAGGTCTTTGGACCCGGAAACAGATTTATCATGTGATGCATTACGTCAGCGCTTAACAACCGGATATTAAATAGCTATTATTATTATTAACAACAACAACAACAAACAACTATATTACATTAATTTTGCTTCCACACCCTAAGCTTTGCTCGCAGAAACGACCATGTTATTTGGGCACCACTTCTGCAAACATGTGCGCTTTGGAAGCTGCATGTACATGTTGTTTGAAATGATTTTGTCAGTTTCCTTCATTTCTAAAACCTTTTGGCTACAAACCCACACATAGCACACCTTAAAACGACAAAGAAATCAGCAGACCACAGCTCGGTTGGACTAGCTTCAAATAAACATCACGGTAAACAAGAAAAAGCACTTTCTAGCTTGTAAAAGTGAGTGAGACGCCTCTTTTTAACATTTTCCTACTCATACAGCCTTACCTCTTTACAGCACGGCCTGCAGGCTGAAGCTAACCGAGGCAGCTACGGAGAGGAGCGACACTAGCTGCTGGTCGCCGGGCCCCGCCCCGCCCCCTCCTCCTTTTCCGCCGGAGGGGAGGAGGCGGAGGACCAGCCAGACTGCATATGGGCATAGATCGGTGGCACACGCTGGCAAAATCGGGCAGGAATCTGCCCAGTGACGTCACATACAAGGAAGTGGGGCCCTTTTTTGATGTTCTGCTTTAGTTTTCCGTCTCAGTGTGAAAAAAACAACAACAACAACAACAAACAAAAACACACTTAACACGGCTCAAAAATTATGCAGCGAAAAATAAACATGCATAACCAGCCAGTGCTGCTTCCAGTGCTCTTCTCATAATGTTCTGGCAGAGAGTACCATGAAAAGTGTAATGCTGCCCCCAACAGAAGAAGGAATTGCTGTTGTTCTTTCAAAATGCAACAATGTTCAGCCATGTTGGAAATCCTTTTCTAAAAAAAAAAAAAACGAAGAAGAAGAATACAAAAAACGTACAAAGAGAAAGCTGAAAGTCTGAGATCCAGCAATGACCTGAAAAAAAAAAACAAAAAAAAAAACGGCTGCCTACTCATA
Organism: Thalassophryne amazonica; assembly: GCF_902500255.1. Classification (NCBI taxonomy): domain Eukaryota; kingdom Metazoa; phylum Chordata; class Actinopteri; order Batrachoidiformes; family Batrachoididae; genus Thalassophryne; species Thalassophryne amazonica. The sequence goes on along the minus strand of NC_047114.1, from coordinate 31,566,202 downwards.
AGACGAATATTTACATTGAAACACTTCCCAGATGTTTTCATTATTAAAATAAATCTGGTTATTGGTGGATTGTGGTCTGATGCCACCAGGCACTGTGCCATCTGCTTCTGAGTTCATTGACACATGAAGAATTTAGTTACGTTGTATACAACGCAGTTTATGGTAGAAAATGCTCAGAACACAGTTGAGACCCTGTATAAAATATGGCATGATTTTGCTAACACCAGCACCCCTCGACCTTAACCTAGTTTATTTCATTGTAATATGCTCCTTTGTAACACCTTTTTACGGATAGCACGCTCTTGTCATGGACCGTAGGTAGCGTTAGAGGTGGGCGGATCGATCCTAATATCGATAATATCAATACCAACACTGGTATTGATATTGAACGATCCTCGTGTAAAAAGATCGATACTCAAGCTTTTTTTCTCTCCCACACGCACTGACTGCTGCACACGCAGATTCATCAAAGTCTACTTTGTGTCTGTAAGAGCAGCGCTGCACTGTCACACAACACGGAGCAGTGCACCCTTGTATTGTGGTTTGTCAGCCTTCTACCTCAGGAGATTTTGTTTTATGTTGTGTTGAGTGATATTTTTTAAACAAAAATGTTGATTGTGATAACAACGTATTTTGTTGTCACATACAATGTTTGGTGAAATTCTAACCTAGGTCTTTTGGATCCTTTGGATCTATGAAGCTTAAATATGAAAAAGTATCAAAAGCGATACTGGGCCTGTATTTACTTGGTATCGGATCAATACCAAAATTCCCGGTATCGCCCACCTCTAGTTAGCGTTATGAAAGCACTGTTGTTAAAAATTCTTGTCTTGCCTTCAGAAAACTTCAGGTGTTTTGGTCATGGGCAGTGGTCGGAGCTATCTCGGAAAATTTCAGGTATTTTCATCATGCAAGTGGTTGAAGCTATCTCTCCCCTGTGCAAAAAACTTTGCTCAAGAAATTATAATGTGCTAAATTTAAGTTCAATATTGCCCAAGTCGTTACTGCATCAGGAAGGGCATCCTGTGTAAAACGTGCAAATTCAACATGCAGATCCACCTTGGATTTACTGTGGAGACACCGAGTGCAAACAAAGGGGCAGCTGAAGGCACTTACATTTACTGAGCCACTGCCATTTTTTTCAGATCAAAGATGAAACAATATCATATTTGTGGTGGGAATGTCCATTCAATCAGTCTTTTTGTTGGGAGTTAAATTTATTTATATGATGGAATTTAGATATTCAAATTGATCATAAAATTTTAAAAATTTTTAATTATTATTTGACAAAGAAGAATGATATGTCATTAATTTTATTTTATTTTTGGCAAAATATCACAAACATCCCAGCAAATGTCTTTTTTTTCAAGGATTTTTGTGTTTTTTTTTTTTTTCTTTCCAAAATCATACCTGGATTCGCTTAAAATGTGCAAAACCCCCAAAGCTGTAAAGCCAACATGTGTACTGATTGCAAACTGTGATCAACACTTTTGCATGTAGTTGGTTTTATTTATTTTTTCATGCATTCTATTTTGTCAAATGTTTGAATGTATAACATATGAAGCTGTTTTGTTATTTTTTTGTTGTTAATCAAGTTCTTATGAAATAAAAGAGTGCGCTGCGATTGGGCGAGTGCATCGATTAATCCAAGTAGAATTACTTGATATAAATTATATGTAAATTATATCATTATCAATTAGATATAAATTATTGGTTGATGGTTGTAGCCAATCATGAATGCAGAGTTACAGAGAGTGTGTGGTATGTGTTACTAGAGTGTAAGAAATATGAGACACAAGAAGGAAGAAGGATATTGAAGACTCAACACTGCGAGAGAGGATGGGATATGTAGGGCATTCTAGGTAAAGGTGATAGTAAATGTTTGAGGGCACTGATGGGCTTCCTGAAGGGAACAGGGCTTTATAATATAGTGTAGGCGTTGTTCATCTGGATAGGTAGTTCCAGCTTTGGTGCTTCGTTTATTATTATCGTTGTTATTTTTGTTTTATTGCTATTATTATTTTTTTATACGCACTAAACACAAACTAGAATGTAACCTGAAGTATCTATACATCCATTGACACATCGGGTACAGTAGGTGGCGGTATGGACCTAAGGTGATGGTTGCCACCCGCCAATCAAAGGGGATTATCCATCATGTTCTGATGGAGTGTAAAAGATTTTCTGAGCAGAGGAGAGTTCTTTTTTCACATCTTTTTGATCTTGGTTTTTTTCACATCTTTTTGATCTTGGTTTTAAGTTTGTTTCTATTAAAATGCTGCTTGATCCGTCTGCACGTCAGCAAGAGGTCCACAGTGCCCTGATGGATTTTGTGTTCAGCTCTGGCTTGCAGCATAGTCTGTGAGTAGAGTGTAGTAGTCATGGTCTGCCAGTGAAAGGCAGCACCGCGCTGACTGGCGCGCAGCCTGCCGGAAATCCATAAGAAGAAGAAGAAGAAGCAGAAGCCAATCAAAGGAGGGAAGAAGAAGTTGTTGTTGTTGTTGTTGTTGTTGTTGTTGTTGTTGTTGTTGTTGTAGTAGCCAATCACACGACTGTCTGGTCTGTTTTGTCATGTTTTTTGTCAAACATCGGAAAATCAACGTAATACTTCCTCGTCCGTGGAATGGAACCTTTTAGTCTGTGAGTATATTTCTACATTGGAAAATGCCAGCAATGAATGTTTACGACACATTAGCTAGCTAATTTAGCGAGACGTTTGCTGTGGGGCTGTGTGGGTGTAGTTTTGATGTGGTTAGCCTACCAGGCAGCTAACAAATGAACACCAAGGGCGACTGGGCGAACAGGGCTAAGCAGTCCCTTACTTTTAGAATAAAAATTAGTTAAAGGTTTATATATATATATATATATATATATATATATATATATATATATATATATATATATATATATATATATTCACTTTTTTGACATTTTGTTCTGTTACAGTTTTATTCTAATATGGAGTAAATTGACGTTTTCCCCTCAAAATTCTACTCACAACACCCCATAATGACAACTTGAAAATTTAGTAAAAATATAAACTAAGAAATCACATGTATCTAAGTATTCACACTCTTTGCTCAGTACTTTGTTGATGCACCTTTGGTGGCAATTACAGCCTCAGTTGTTGTTGAATATGATGCCAGAAGCTTGGCACACCTATCTTTGGGCAGTTTTGCCAATTCCTCTTTGCAGCACCTCTCAAGGGCCATCAGGTTGGACTGGTGCAAGACGGACGAAAGCGAAAACGTGTGTGTGTGTGAGTGTGAGTGTGAGAGAGGAGAAAATGCGTGCACACACACACACACACACACACACACACACACACACACACACACATCTTCAACCACTTAGTCCAATCAAGGGGCGTGGTGGGGCAGGAGCCCATCCCAGCAGCCATAGAGCATGAGGCAGGGTACACCCAGGACAGGACGCCAGTCTGTCACAGGGCCACAAACACAATCACACCTACGGACAATTTATAGATTCCAATCCACCTAACCCACATGTCTTTGGATGTGGGAGGAAACCGGAGCAGCCGGAGGGAGCCCACGCAAACACAGGGGAGAACACGCAAACTCCACACAGAAAGGCCACAGGTGGGAATTGAACCCATGACCTTATCGCTGTGAGGCAACAGTGCTAACCACTAAGCCACCTTGCTGCCTGGAGAAAATGCAAGTAATTACAATTTGTATGTATTTTGGAGAGCTTGTGAAATGTCTGGAAATTATTTATTAATTATTGGGAACTATGCTTTGCTACTTGTTGACTCAGCCTGCCCACACTCTCAGTATTTTCTGACCAAGTTTACACACACTCAATCAATTCACCGTGGGTGCCTGCAGGTCACCCCACAGGTTGACCCACACATCACTACTGTCGAGTTTCTGTAATGACCATTATTTTTGCTGTGAATACCATGTTTTGTTCAGAACATGATGTTTGACTCAAAATGTTGTGGTGCAACAGCTGTGGCATCTACTGGCAGTTGTTACACTTGGAACATGTTTTGCTCTGCATCCCAGCTGCATCTACAGAGCTTGAATGGCTTTTCCTGACATTGTAGAATTTTGGTAATTTAGACTATTATCCCATCATTCTCGCATATTTTGTTCTTGTTAAAAAATGTCGTGCTTTTTTTAAGGTGGCATTAGATCATTCTGGGTACTTCTGTATAGTACTGTAGAGTATTTGCTATGACAAGGTGTTTTTGCTGTAACTCTGCCTCTTAGATATGATATTGCTATTGCTGCAGTGTGAAATGTATGATCAATTGCTGTAATTGTTTATGTGATGATTATTCAGTGTTCGCTGCTTGGTAGAAAAAGCATCTCTGGTAGCAGCACACTTGAACAGACATTCATTTGGTCAGTTGTTGATCATTGCGAAAATGGAAAGTTGATAGGATAAATATTTTGGAGAAATTAGCTATTTTTGTAAACAGTTTTATCTAACCAGTAAACAATGGACCTTGTACTGCTTTGCACCATGGGAATTCTTGGTTTTAAGGTTTTACATGGTGTTATTGTCATTCATGTTAGTTTTAACAGTGTTGTTAGTGTAACTGATTTACTGTGTTTTTGTAGTTCAGTTAGTTTAGTCAGCTTAGTTAAGTCTTAGGTTGCTCTTACCATGAGTGAGTTAAGTCTCATGCTGGTACTATCAGTGAAAACTGCAATGATTTTAATGTCTTCAGCCACTGTCTTTTTTGTTAAATTAAATACACCTGTTTACAGCAGCCGTGCGTGTGTGTAATTTCGATCACAGAGAAACTGGACAGCTGACAGTTGCCGTTTGGTAAGCTTATGTATTTGTATTTTGAGTCAAGGATGAACGCTGCCAAAATGGAACATTGATAGGACAAATATTTTTGGAGAAGCTATGGATATTAACTAACAACACTGAACAATGGATGTTGCTAACTACATTATGGACTCACATGCCATTCCAGCAGGGGGCCGTAAGACATCTATTACAATAGCCAAGTGGCCTCTGTGTACATGTGTGCGTACATTTCAGGGTTCTCCCCAGACAATGGAACAACAGCGTTGCGCCATTATACTGCACCATGCTCTAATATATTTTTTACGAAGTGGATATTTTGCCGGATACGGCAAACATGCACCTAGCGCTATTTGACTGGATCTCCTCGCTGATTGGCTAGTTCAGATCTCATCATCGCAGAGGGTATTTCAACATGGCGGCGTGTTGCGACGCCCTCGATATTGAGTGTTGGTGGTAATTTTTCATCTTTAAAATCTGTTTTGGGTGCCATAAAGATGTTTGAATCGGAACAGTAAATTGACTACTGCTGGAGGGATTCTCTGATGCTAAAAGCAGCTCGAGGGATTCTCAGACGCTAAAAGCAGCTCAAAATTGTGGCATAGCCATGCCCAAAATAATTTCTACCATGTGGCAAAAATTATTTCCGCCGTGCCTGAAATTATTTCCACCACTGCACCCCCAAAATTATTTCCACCGCTGCATCCAAAATTATTTCCACCGGGACTTTTCGCCACGTCGTGGAAATAGCTTGAGGGATTCACGGACGCTAAAAGCAGCTCAAAAACATGGCATAGCCGTGCCCAAAATTATTTCCACCATGTGGCGTAGATTATTTCCGCTGGCGCTTTTCGCCACACGGTGGAAATAATTTTGGGCACGGTGGAAATAATTTTTGCAGTCTTGGTAATTTTCTGTGTTGGGCAAGGATGATAAATAAAACCTGCAAATTCAAGATAGAATAAAAACGAAAATACAGAAGTCCATGTCGGCACATGTGTTTATCCTGTTTTTCTCTGTCAGTGTCATGTCTACAAAACTTTCGATCAATCCACCCCTGAAAATAGTGAATGGTAAAATATGCCAATTTTCAATAATGAATATCAGTATCCCTGTTGAAATAAACTCTGTAAGACGTCATTTGAACTAGCCAATCAGCGAGGAGATCTGGTCAAATAGCGCCAGGTGCATGTTTGCCATATCCGGCAAAATATCCACTGCCTATTTTTGTAATCCAGTCAGGCTGTTTGTGCTGAACGGACTGCTGCCTGTTCGCTCCTCCCCCTGCTGGCAGCCAGCTGAGCTGAGGAGAGCAGAGCCACAGTGCTGCAGCTCAGAGTGAGACAGCACGTGGTCTCTCAGTGAAAGAACAAAAATTCCATCAGTCTTCCAATAAAAAGAGCTCCTTCTGCCTGCGTAGCTAGTGACACATTAAGGCTTTATTTTACAGATGAAAGCCTTCATATGTCCAACGTTTGAGAGAGAGAGAGAGAGAGAGAGAGAGAGAGAGAGAGAGAGAGAGAGAGAGAGAATAAAGCAATGCTGAGTTAAAATATAACATATATCTTTTAATGTTGAATAATGCACTAATTCTGGGTAAAATGTGCCTCCACTAAACACTGATTGGTTGAGTCATTGATTATGTAAACCAACACGTTAATCTGACGTGTGTTGGTGTTTACAGATAAATGTGCTTTTGTAAAATATTCTATTTTTTTTATTTGCACAACACCATGTTTCTTCACTTTTCGAGAGAGAAAACAAACATTCCAATCCAGTCCCAAACATTTAATCATGTTTCAAGAAAGTTGTCGTTTTTGAGGAATGCTGCTGTCAATCCAACCAACTGCTCAGTAAATGGAGAAAACATGGCCTATTTTTCAGAGGAACCAATGACAAAGTTACTGAGCAAAAGCTTCAATGTATTAAAAATATGAGACCTTTATGGACATATGCTGGTCTATTTAGTATAGCTTGGCACAGTTAATTAAAAATTGATGTCTTCTGAAACTAAATGTTGGACAGACAGTCTTCCATAAAATGACAAAGCAGCTTCTTGCAGACTGATTTAGTGGTTGTGACATCCTTTGGATTGCGGCAGGCACAGTAGCAGCCCTGAAGTGATGCTGTAGGTGCAAGAGGTGTTGGGGTGGAGATACACCTGGGGCCTGTACTACGAAGCGGGGTTACTGGCTTATCAGGGTAACTTCTGGAGTAAGTTGATGATGTGTGGAGTAACTTCCCGGTTAACCCGTACTACGAAAGGTGGATAGGTTTCGATCGAGGCATGCTGCCATGGCAACTTACACTTTGCGCCAAACCTGCTCCGAGCAGGTTATATTCCAGGATTAGCATGAGGTTTCCGCTTAACCACTCCCTTTATAAGTACCGTTCATCCACCTGCGTCACTCCGAAGACAATGCCGGCCTACCTGGATGATCCGTTTGATATTGGGGCACAAATTGTGAGGGGCTCTCTCCGCAGGGCGAGGGTTTTTAAAGACCGCCAGAATCCGCTGACATAATGTGCCTTGCGCTTAGATATTCTGCCGGTGGACAATATATGTATTCCATCGGTGATGCTGAACATCTGAGCAAGAATACTGTATGTCGTATGATTCACAAGGTAGTACTTGCTCTATCTAAACTGTTGGGTGCATTTGTCGTTTTCCCTGGCCATTTATCCACAATTCAAATCAATGAAGGGTTTTATGCAATCGCGTGTAATTACTAACATCAAAATAGGTCTAATGCATGTCCATTAATTAGGCGAAGTGAGGCTTATCAAGCTATGAATATAAACCTACCGTTCTGAAGGATGTTTTTATATTTCATCTTCACCTGCTGCCAGGTGCGTTTGGCACTGCTATTGCATCTGAAATATTGACAGGATTAGGAATAGCAATCATACAGTCAAGGTAGCCTATTTAGGAAACATTAAATTAACCTAACATTTATTAGGAGGCCTATGGCCACTTCTGTATCGTGTTGCATCTGGGCGTAATTAATGGAAGAGAGGCATTTTTCTACACATTCCACGGGTTAATCATCTGTAACAGATTTGGAGAACAATTACGCATTTACCCGATCAGTAATACGTTTCCAACAAGCCTGTCTTGCTTTATTGGCAGACGATGTGTTCGATTTCCCCCTTAACGTTAATTTAAATTCCTCGTAGCTCGGCATAATAATCGTGCATTCTTCTCCGGTAAAGTAAGGTGACCGCGCCATCATTGAAAAATGATGACGTGTGCTGCTAAACGCCCTTTTTATGTGAACGCGCACATACTCCACTTAGGTTAACACAGGTTCAACAAATCAACATCATATTCAGCGTCGTAGTACCGATTAACACCACTTGAGGGAACCAGGTTTTGTCAACCCCGGTTTAAGAGGTTGACCCTGGGTTACATCTGAGTAAGTTAACCCTGCTTCGTAGTACAGGCCCCTGGTCTGGTGGCATGTTTTCATTCATTTATGCTACCTGTGTCATTGATTGGACTCTACAAACTCTGTGATGGAAAAGGAAAAAAACACATTAAGGGAACTGTTTGAATTCAATATATTTTTACACAGTATTATGATGTATTTATTCTGTTGCACTGGATCATTTTTAGTATAGAGTTGAAAGAAAAAGTTTTTTTGTTTTTTTTTAACTGAGTGATTCAATACTCAACTGGAATATTCTGACATGGCTTTCATTATTAAATCTGTTGACCTAATTGTCAGAAGTGTTTACAAACTTAATTGCAGACATTTATAGTTATGTGTTTCAGGGATTTTCTTATGGCTGTTTTCTTGTTTTTCTGTTCAGATTTTCAGGAGTCTAAAGTTGCTGTTGAAGTTTTGTCTGGAGAGAAGAAACCAGAGACAACAGCTCCTCAGCTCAGCCTTTAAAAGTCGTCTTCTGCACTCTGGTCAGTTGCCCCTGGAATAGGAGGCTCGTTTCTGATACAGGAACTCAAAACTGCTCCCCCGATTCCAGGAAGGGGTACACGCAGTGGTGGGCACAGCTAACCGAAAAACATTTGCATTTGATGTCTTCTGTCACCATCTGTGTTGTTGTGTGTGAAAAGTAAATTACACTTTTTTGTGGCAGCCGACCCGCCCCCTTCTGCTGAGGGAGGGCTGAGCTCCTCACAGCGACTTCACTGTTGCAGACACACAACAGGCAGGAACTAACATGTATGATTTTAGGGTTTACAAAAGCTTTTGACTATTAAGCTTTACCCACTTTGTCAGCAAAAAAAATGTTAACAGACTGAAAGTTAGCGAAACTAAATTTAGCGGAAGATAATTGCTCCGCTGATGGTTTTTAAAGTTACTTTAAACCGGTTAACACCTTGAGACAGAAATTAGTTCACCCTAAGGACAGGATCCCTAGTTACAAACAGAGCAGTGTAGTGTATTCTATCAGATGTCAGGAAAACTGTAATGAACACTACATAGGTGAGACTAAGCAACCTTTACACAAAAGGCTATACCAGCACCGCAGAGAGGGAATGGACCGCAGTCTGCAGTTCATCTCCACCTGAAAGACACTAACCACACGTTTGAGGACAAGGAAGTTAAAATCTTAGCCAGAGAGAAGAAATGGTTTGAGAGAGGTGTCAAGGAAGCATTCTTTGTGAAACAGTTGAAACCCAGCCTTAACCAGGGAGGGGGTCTGAGACACGCTTTGTCCCCTGTTTACAATGGGGTACTCAGGTCAAAGCAGTTTCAGTCTTTTGTTCATGGTAATGAGTCATTCACGTCATCAGGAGAGTTGTCAAGGGAGCCATTAGGAGAGGCTTCCGTCCCATCATTAGGAGGGACAGCTGCCCTGTCATTAGGAGGGTGCTAACTAGAGCACAACAGGTGCTAATTAGAGCTATTGTTTAGTCACTAGCCTATAGCAGTCAGCCTCTCGGTAGGAGGGGTCTGGCTAGGTTTAAAAAACTCCAGCTTTTGTTGGCTTCTGTATTTTCTTCTTTACAAGAGTCAAAACAGAAGTCAGACTACCAGAGCAAGAATTTTAGCTGAGGAAGCTTCTGCGATTTGAAGCGAAACGTCCTTGCGTCAAGCAACCCAGTCCAGTCGAAGATTCAAGCTTCTCTACTAAACTTTCACCATAACATTAGGTGCATGAAAATGTTTGCAAACTCTTAAAGCAGCTGTATTTAATTTTTTCCTGCCTGTGGGCATTTTGATTGCAACTCTTTCCACTGAAGAGTCTATAAAGTACCATATTCATGCATCTGAGGGTCCAGGGCTGAATGTCAGCCCACCCCCTTTTTAAAAAAAAAAATGCTCACCCAAGTTTTTAAGTATATTAAATGGCCACCAAAAATAAGTTAATTCTGTGAGTTTTCACCACTTTCATCCCTGTTATTCTGCCTTTCTGATTGACCAAAACTCCAGGTGAGTTCTCTCGCTCTCTCTCTCTCGCTCTCGCTGTCTCTCGAAAAGTGAAGAAACATGGTGTTGTGCATTAAGACCAAACTTCTTCTGAAATGAGAATTTCAGTAAACTGGGAAAACCCTTCTGCTCATTGCAGATTCTCTGTGGAAATGTGATTTCGTAGCTCCATTAGTGCCCCAACTCCATGGGACACTGACAAATTTGCCAACAGACCAGATATTTAAATACAGTGTGAGCACAGGAGTATTTCTGGACCTTGTGGACGTGAACACTGAAAAACCTGATTTCATGAGTTGACAGCGACAGTTTGGATGTTTCATTGTTTTCAGTGAGAACCTGATGGGAAAATTAGGGATTTTTCTATTTTTTTGCACAGCTGTCAGGATGCAAAATTTTATGTTGTGGTTTTATTTTTGGGCTGTTCTGTTATTTTTCTGTTCATTTGTTTTGTTGTATGTTTAATCTCTTGTCTGTCTCCTGCTACTTGGTGGTGGGAATTTCAAACTCTGGCCACACCCTTGTTCTGGTGCTTTCCATGCACAGCTGTTCCTAAGTTGCAGCTCATCACCTGTGTGTATTTAAGGTTCACAGTTTGCTTTGTTCCCTCGGCCAGATTGATGCACCTTGTGCCTTCTCTCTGGCTCTGTTCCTTGTGTTTCCTAGTCATGCTTGCCTCCATGTATGTATGACCACCTGCCTGTTTATCCGACCACGCCTAAGCCTGATGTTAGTTGTACTTTTGCTCTTGTTGGACTGCCTTCTTGTGTACTGGACCCCGTTTGCTGTTTCAGTGAACTGTTTTTACATACAGAGCTACCTGTGTTCGGTTCTTTGGGTCACTGGTTAATGAAACAGTAAAAATTTCATTGGTATGGGAATCTGGTTAAAATATTAAGAGTAATTCATTTCAGATAATTCATTTATCCAGTCCTAATAATCCTAATAATAAAGGACAATAATCCTTTATTATGTTTGGTACATGACAGTCATTAAAACTGAGCATGTGCGGTTGCGCTCATATCTTAGTAAAGTGTTGATCAGTCTCGTCACTTATCATCAACCCATCGTCAGGAGCACACAGCCCATTGGTATGTAGCAACTTGTAAACTGTGAAATGTGTACTGAAAGCTACCAGTTGCTAATGTACCTTGCTTTAGAAGCAGTTTAGAGCACAGTTAGTTTGTAATTATTTACTTTACTGCGCTATGTCCGTGTAGCATGAAAGAAAGTCGGTTAAATTGCATCACGTGTGATGCGTGGCGTGTGGGGAGCATGCTCTCGGTTAGCCATATTAACTGCAGCCAAAACTGTGTATTTGGTGATTACCAAGTCGAATAATGTAGCGGGCGATAGCGTGGTAGGTTTTAAAGGAGCCGCGCTAATCTAAAGGACTGTCTCTGAGCGTCAAATTGGGCTTTATGCCCCGTGCCAGTCGGAGCGTGGGGGAGCTGCACTCTGCGTAAGCATGTTCAATGCTATGCATGATGGGAAATGTAGTCTGCGGAGCCTACTGCGTTAGTGGGAGATTAGAAAACCAGGGAATATAGATTGGATGGGGTTTATAAGAAGAATTATAAGTATACAAGTATGAAAAATTAGAAATAAAGGTCATGTTATTTGTAGCTAAATAGTAGAATGTATTGTTTAATTGAAATGATGTTGCATTTATCCATCCATCCATTTTCTTCTGCTTTATCCAGAGTCAGGTCGCGGGGGCAGCTGCTCAAGCAAAGTCGCCCAGACCTCCCGATCCACACACACCTCCCCCAGCTCCTCTGGGGGAACCCCAAGGCGTTCCCAAGCCAGCCGAGAGATGTAGTCCCTCCAGCGTGTTCTGGGTCTTCCCCGGGGCCTCCTCCCAGTGGGACGTGCCCGGAACACCTCTCCAGCGAGGCGTCCAGGGGGCATCCGGAAAAGATGCCCGAGCCACCTCAACTGACTCCTTTCGACGTGGAGGAGCAGCGGCTCATCTCGGCCGGTTGTACTCGCGATCTCGTTCTTTCGGTCATGAGCCAAATCTCATGACCATAGGTGAGGATCGGAACGTAGATTGATCGGTAAATCGAGAGCTTTGCCCCCCTACTCAGCTCTCTCTTCACCACGACGGTCCGATACAGTGACCGCATCACTGCAGATGCGGCACCGATCCGTCTATCGATCTCACGCTCCATCCGTCCCTCACTCGTGAACAAGACCCCGAGATACTTAAACTCCTCCACTTGAGGCAAGGACACTCCACCGACCTGAAGAGGGCAAAGCACCTTTTTCCGGTCGAGAACCATGGCCTCGGATTTGGAGGTGCTGATTTTCATCCCGGATGCTTCACACTCGGCTGCAAACCACCCCAGTGCACGCTGAAGGTCCTGATCTGACGAAGCCAACAGAACCACATCGTCCGCAAACAGCAGAGACGAGATTCTGTGGTTCCAAAACCAGACCCCGTCTACACCCTGGCTGCGCCTAGAAATTCTGTCCATAAAAATAATGAACAGAACCGGTGACAAAGGGCAGCCCTGGCGGAGGCCAACGTGCACTGGAAACAGGTTTGACTTACTACCGGCAATGCGAACCAAGCTCCTGCTGCGGTCGTACAGGGACTGGATAGCCCTTAACAAAGGACCCCGGACCCCGTACTCCCGGAGCACTCCCCACAGGGTGCCCCGTGGGACACGGTCGAACGCCTTCTCCAGATCCACAAAACACATGTGGACTGGTTGGGCAAACTCCCATGAACCCTCGAGCACCCGATGGAGTGTGTAGAGTTGGTCCAGTGTGCCGCGACCAGGACAAAAACCACACTGCTCCTCCTGAATCCGAGGTTCGACCATCGGTCGAATTCTCCTCTCCAGTACTCTGGAATAGACCTTACCGGGGAGGCTGAGGAGTGTGATCCCCCTATAGTTGCAACACACCCTCCGGTCCCCCTTCTTAAACAGAGGGACCACCACCCCGGTCTGCCAATCCAGAGGCACTGTCCCCAATCGCCACGCGATGTTGCAGAGGCGTGTCAGCCAAGACAGCCCCACAACATCCAGAGACTTAAGGTACTCAGGACGGATTTCATCCACCCAAGGAGCCTTGCCACCGAGGAGCTTTCTAACCACCTCAGTGACTTCGGCCTGGGTAATGGATGAGTCCGCCTTTGAATCCCCAGTCTCTGCTTCCTCTTTGGAAGACGTGACTATGGGATTGAGGAGATCCTCGAAGTACTCCTTCCACCGCCCGACAACATCCCCAGTCAGGGTCAACAGCTCCCCACCCGCACCGTAAACAGTGCAGGTGGAGAGCTGCTTCCGCCTCCTGAGGCGTCGGACGGTTTGCCAGAATCTCTTCGAGGCCGACCGATAGTCCTCCTCCATAGCCTCCCCGAACTCCTCCCAGACCCAAGTTTTTGCCTCTGCGACCGCACAGGCTGCGGCACGCTTGGCCTGCCGGTACCTGTCAGCTGCCTCTGGGGTCCCACCTACCAACAAAGATAAGTAGGACTCCTTCTTCAGCTTGACAGCATCCCTTACTTCCGGTGTCCACCACCGGGTTCGGGGATTGCCGCCGCGACAGGCACTAGAGACCTTGCGACCACAGCTACGAGCAGCCGCATCGACAATGGAGGTGGAGAACATGGACCATGTTGCATTTATATTCAATTAATATAATTGTAAATTTTGTTCATTTCTGTGTGTTTTCAGGTTTATGACCTGTGGTCTGTTCTGTTTGAAATCACAATAAACTATAAAACTAAAGACAAACACGAGTCATACCACGTGTGCTGCCTGTCACTAACCCATTCGGAGGGTGTAATCAAAACATCCGAACAACCTGTCTGAAACCTTTGCTGCACGGAACCTGCATTTTTCTTTATTTATTTTTTCTTCACACCAGCTGCACGATATGCAACCACATTGTGCAGCTGGTGGCACTGTGTTCCCACTTGCATGAACTGTTGCACCAGCATCGTGCAGGCCTGCCCATCGGCACAATGTTTCCTTTTTGCGCACATACCAGCTGCTCCGACTGGTGTCGCCCTGGAGTTGTACATATTCGCACTGTGTGTGAAGGGGCCTTAATTGGGTGTGTTTGGGGTTCTAGCTTCTTAAAAGATCACCCTGGAGCTGATCATTTCCTGAGTCTTTGCCATTCTGGCTGTTCTTCAATCCATTTGAATGGCAGGCTTCCATTTTCTGCCACATCTTTCTGGTTTGGTGCCATTTTAAACAATTTGAGATCATTTTAGCTGAGCAGGCTATGAAGAACATTTGCTGCCTTTATCATTAAATAAGGGCCACCTGTAAGGGTGTAATAAGGGTCACAGAAAGAAAAAGGTAGAGACTGCTATTTTTATGAACAGCTTAATATTCCTTTTTCTTCACTTTCTGTGAAGTAATAACAAATTTGATATTAAACTTTCTTTGTGAAAAGATGTGTAGTGTTCCCAATGCATTTACATGTATGAGAATAAACGCCATTAAGGATTTTGAGCTTTGCTCGTGTTTTAAAACACACCATTATTTTTAACACAACTGTACCTGTCAATACATCAGGACACAATATCAGTTCCATCAGCACAATAACTTACTGTTTTCAGGTCACAGTCACCACTCTGTTGCTTTATTTTTTTATTTTAATGAATGTTTTTCTTCATGTTCTTATTAATATTAATAATTCAATACTTATTTGAAGACATGCTGCAGCTGTTGGTGAGTAAAGAAGAAATGCTCCCTGAACAACAGGAGATGAATCTGAGTGTTGACCAGAAGGATATTAAAGAGGAAAAAGAGAAACTCTGGGCACATCAGGAGGGACAGCAGCTTGACAAACTTTTAGAGGTTGATATTATGAATTTACATGTCATGACTGTCCCTTTAAAGAGTGAAAATCCAGATGAACAACCACAGTCATCACAGATTCATCAGAGTTTGGGTTTTAACTGTCTCAAAGCCCATGAAGATGGGGAAACATCTGTTCAGGATAATAGCTGTAGCATTGCTAGGAAACTGTGATCACCCTGAATGTGGAAAAGCATTTTGTCACATGAACTACTCAAGCCAACATGGGAGAATTCAAAGAGAGAAATTCTTTCACTGTCCTGAGCATAAAAGGCAGACACTAAAGGGCAAACTGAATACATGCACAAGAATTGATACAGGAGAGAAAATGTTTGTCTGCTCTGAATGTGATAAAAGATTTAGAGAAAAAACACGACTGAAAATTCATACGGTAATTCATACAACAGAGAAATTACTTGGCTGTTCTGAATGTGGTAAAAGATTTGGACAAAAAAATATTCTGAACAATTCTTACTGCACACATGAGAATCCACTCAGGAGAGAAAGCATTTGTCTCTTCTGAGTGTGGTAAAAGATTTGGGGGAAAAAACTGATATGAACTTCCATATGGTAATACACACAGGAGAGAAACTTTTTGTCTGTTCTGAGTGTGGTTAAAGGTTTGGACGAAAAAGCAATATGAATAAACATATGAGAATTCATACAGGTGAGAAACCATTTAGCTGTTCTGAATGTGGTAAAAGTTTTCAACAAAAAGGTCAGCTCAACATACACAAGAACTCATACAGGAGAACAACCATTTGGTTGTTCTAAATGTAAAAGATTTGCACAAAAAAGTAATCTAAACACACACATGAGAAATTTGACAGCATGCCACACTGTTGGATAATGAGGTGCTCAGAAGTCTCATAATCATTGAGGCTATGAAATCTTTCCTGAGGACCTAAATGAATAAGTAGAAAACTACCATCACCCTGAACCACACAGACGAACAAATAATAATCCCAGATGTACAAGTGGAGAGAGGGATATTCTAGGGAGATGGTCTACAAGACCTACAAATGCATTTTGACCACCCATGGTCTTTTGGGGGTGACCAAGAGTGTGGCCCAATTCAGCAGCTGCAAAAAAAGGTACCTTATACCAGTAACAGAAGGCAGTCCAATCTTGCATGTCAGTGAAATTGTCCAGATATTAATTTAATAATGTCTTAAGAACATTTTATTGCCAGTAGTTACAAAATGTGCCAGTGTGTTAATAACTGCACAAGTTTAGAGGCCTCAGATTTTCAACTGAGGTTTCAGATTGCAGTCGTGCCTTATCCTTCTCTTTCCAAGTGGGTGACCATGGATTTGCTTGCATTACTTCGAGTTCTTTTATGTTGCTTATACAGATGCAACACACTGAAGACACCTGGGGTTTGTTTCAGAAAGCAAGTTTTGTGAAAATTCTGAGTTTGTTAAACCTCAAATGGGTGAAAGTCCAGTTAACTATTTCAGAAAGGGAGGTTTAACAAAACTGAGAATGGTAACTTGAGCCCATTTCAGAAAGAGGCAAGTTCAGCTCAGTCAGTTACTGTTGCAGCAGTCTGTGAAGCTAATGT
The DNA here is from genome assembly GCF_902500255.1 of Thalassophryne amazonica. Taxonomy (NCBI): domain Eukaryota; kingdom Metazoa; phylum Chordata; class Actinopteri; order Batrachoidiformes; family Batrachoididae; genus Thalassophryne; species Thalassophryne amazonica. Next base: position 31,549,631 of record NC_047114.1, on the reverse strand, counting down.
GGTTAGTATCGGCTTTTCTTCAATAAACCCTGCACTTCTCTGTCTCATTCCTCTAAAGCCTCTTCTACACCAGGCCAATGTAGAATTGCGTAATGCAACGTATCGACTACACTGAGATTATGCAGCCCTAGGCCGAGTTTCTGCAGCCTTATGTGGCAATACACTGAGGGACGCAAAGGGGTCCGTGAAATGGACACAAAAATTAAACGTTCAATTTTTTCACGGACAGTCACTGGATTTTTGCTTGGAGATTATGACCCGTGCTGTGCCACTCACAGTCACAGCCTCATGCAGAGATATGCACCCACACCAATGACTTCATGAATGAAACTGTCAATAAAGAATAACTGTAAAAATAATATATATATATAACTGTTTTGTAATGGTTTTAGGAGCCGCACTGAACACACCAGCAGCAGGATGGCTCAGTTCAGCAGCACAGTTTGAACAGTTCAGATCCGTGTAACTTTCAACACTAATATTTGGGAATGTGTGGGTGTCAGAGTAAATTGAATACTTTCATAATTACATGTAAATGAATTTTACTGGCTCGATATCCAGGTCAGAATGCCATTTTAACATGTATTTTGCAAGCGTTTTTCTGAGTGTGTTCAGTCGTGAATCCCTATTGAAAATGCATTAACAGCCTGGCACTTCGTCAAATATTTTGCCTTGTTAGGATGTGTCATGTCGCTATCCACGTTTAGGAGGCAGCACTGGGAGTGCGGACTCTAGTTCTCATATATAACTTCTTTGACTCTAACCTATTTATCTTAATTAATCTTTGGAATACAGAGTGGATTTCTTACAACTGAATCTGTTGGGACAATTGACAAACCCACATATGTCAAATATAATTAAAATAAGTCACGCCCACAAGTCTTTTAAGCTCTAGTCTTACCACTATGAACTTTATTCTTCTATTTCATTTCTAGCTGTTTCTATGTTTTCCCCCATTCACAGGATTCCACCAAAATGAAATACAATTTGTTCATTCTATCAGTTTTCACCTGTGATATACTTGTGATTAAATATTAAATATAAATACATCAAACATACACATTGACTTGTGCATTGATTTTCTCCCTTACAGTTCCTTACTCTGTTGCACTGAACTAGAGTGCCTTGATTGGAGAGTGGCGTCAACTCAGAACATGGTGCCATTTTGGGTCTAACTGCATTGAACCACTGAATGGACCTTTTATGTTTTCAACATTTTTTAAAAATCCTTTAACTGCATACAGCAACACATTCAGTTACAGGTGCTATCAAAATAAATCTAAAAATAGTTAAGCTATCATTTACATAAATTTACAATTTAGAATGATTTATCTAATTTAAAGCCTGATTTATGCAGCTGCTGCTCTGTAACTGTCATGCAGTGACGTGTGACAGTTTAAGTTCTCAGTCTCTGGATTATGCTTTATTATGGACTAATTTGACCCTCAAGCTTTTCTTTCTACAATCATCACCTCCAAATCAAAGCTGTAGATCAGCTTTGCAGGTTGGAGCCTTGTCATGGACCATTTTCTTCAACTTCCACCAAAGATTTTCAGTTGGATTAAGATCCGAACTATTTGCAGGCCATGACATTGACCCTATGTGTCTTTTTGCAAGGAATGTTTTCACAGTTTTTGCTCTATGGCAAGATGCATTATCATCTTGAAAAATGATTTCATCATCCCCAAACATCCTTTCAATTGATGGGATAAGAAAAGTGTCCAAAATATCAATGTAAACTTGTGCATTTATTGATGATGTAATGACAGCCATCTCCCCAGTGTCTTTACCTGACATGCAGCCCCATATCATCAATAACTGTGGAAATTTACATGTTCTCTTCAGGCAGTAATCTTTATAAATCTCATTGGAACGACACCAAACAAAAGTTCCAGCATCATCACCTTGCCCGATGCAGATTCGAGATTCATCACTGAATATGACTTTCATCCAGTCATCCACAGTCCACGATTGCTTTTCCTTAGCCCATTGTAACCTTGTTTTTTTTCTGTTTAGGTGTTAATGATGGCTTTCGTTTAGCTTTTCTGTATGTAAATCCCATTTCCTTTAGGCGGTTTCTTACAGTTCGGTCACAGATGTTGACTCCAGTTTCCTCCCATTCGTTCCTCATTTGTTTTGTTGTACATTTTTCGATTTTTGAGACATATTGCTTTAAGTTTTGTGTCTTGACGCTTTGTCTTCCTTGGTCTACCAGTATGTTTGCCTTTAACAACCTTCCCATGTTGTTTGTATTTGGTCCAGAGTTTAGACACAGCTGACTGTGAACAACCAACATCTTTTGCAACATTGCGTGATGATTTACCCTCTGTTAAGAGTTTGATAATCCTCTCCTTTGTTTCAATTGACATCTCTCGTGTTGGAGCCATGATTCATGTCAGTCCACTTGGTGCAACAGCTCTCCAAGGTGTGATCACTCCTTTTTAGATGCAGACTAACGAGCAGATCTGATTTGATGCAGGTGTTAGTTTTGGGGATGAAAATTTACAGGGTGATTCCATAATTTATTCCTCAGAATTGAGTGAGTCCATATTTTTTTCCCTCTGCTTGGTCTAAAAAAGTAACCAGTACTGACTGCCACAATTTTTTTTTCCTGATTTCTTATAGTGTTTCTTAAAGCCGGAAAGTTGCCATTTGAAATGACTTTAGTTTTGTGTCATGTCTGTGATCTGCTTTTTTTCTACAAAATTAAACAACTGAATGAACATCCTCCGAGGCCGGTGATTCCATAATTTTTGCCAGGGGTTGTATGTATTACCATCCGATGAGACATTTTATCTGATGAGAGCGAAACTCTGCTGTACAAAATCCATTATATACGGTGTTTATTACATGATAAACAATACAGAAACATTGGGACTTTTTTTGTCCGGTGACTGTGAATATGTAGTTTATACAACGATGGTTTAGGTGAATTTTACTGTACATGGGAATGAATAATAAATTTACTTCTCAAAGCTTTGATGATGTCGGCTTCCATCCAACACAGCTGACTTTATTTTCTCAAAATTTTCTTCTGTTCTGAGCTGAAGGGAATCTGTACATCTTGAAGCACTTGTTGTGTCTGTTTGCGCATCCAAATGCACAACAACCTGTCATTTTCAGCGAATAAATAAAATAGCTGGATTTACATGCAGACACATTTACAGCAAATGATACTTTAAACCCAAGATAGCACCATGAGTCACGTGACTGATTTTTCTCTCTCTAATCAAGGCACTCTACACTGACACCCCCCCCCCCCCCCCCCGAAAAAAAACAAAAACAAAAAAAAAAAAACACACACACTACTGGGGCGTCATTAACGCTGTCTCTTATGCAAGTACTTAACACGGAGTGAACCTACTGAATTGATTAACTCAAATCAGTTGATCTGGAACCAGAAACAGACACTCAAGAGTTTCCCGCCTTGACATAAATCAGCTCAGATTTCAGAGATGGGTGCATACTGTTGAAACACTTTTCTGAAAAGAGTCCCTGGTTAAGCTGTATGATGAATGCAGAATATTCCAATTTGACAGAAAAACTGTTGTGCTTTTATCACTGCTTGTAGTTGTTTTAGTTGTTCACTGTGCTTTTTTTCAGTCTTTGATGTGGGTTATCAATTGATTAGTGATAGTAAGCTACCATTGTCTAATGTGAGAAAAACAAATCCTACTATATTCACAGTTTTCAGCAGCAGTGTTTGTTTTTTTGCCAAATGTGACAAAAGCCACTGTTTTTTTTTTTGTTTGTTTGTTTGTTTTTTTGATGTGGAGTTTCAAACTTCAGATAAATACAATAAAAAAGCAATGAACGTTGGTCCTTTTAAATTTCATAGGTCTATTTTTACATTTATACTGCCAGTACCATGCTGATGCCATATTCTATTATGACAGGTAAGAGTCATGTATTTTGTAAAATGGGATTTTCTCTCATTTGATCCCATTGTCAAAGATGAGTAAAGCACTCAATTATGAATGATATTTTTAAAATATGTCTATGATTTTAAAAGTTTGAACTAATCCTTTGAAATCACACGTTTATGCTGTTGTATCAATGTTTTATTGAATAAAATATGCATTGACATTCACAGACCTGTCATTTTTGGATTGTAACACAGTGTCCACAGTGCAGCTCAGTCACAAACTTGTCTGCTTAGAAACCGTCTGCATCATTGCTGATGTTCCTGCAGTCCTGACAGCACACACATCATGAGCTGCACTAATATGAAAGACCAAATGAGAGTTAAGACTAAATAAACATTTGACTGTATAAATAATTCATTATATTTAAGAAGTCATGAGGCAGGGTACACCTTGAACAGGACAGCAGTCTATTGCTGGGCCACAAAGACAAAGAGTCACATCTACAGTCAATTTAGAGTCACCAATTCACCTAACCTGCATGTCTTTGGAAGAAAGATAGATGGGGGGGGGGACCCATCTGAGCATGTGGAAAAGTTGTCAACACCACACAGAAAGGACAAGGTGGGAAGTGATCCCAAGACCTTCTGGAGTGAGGCAGTAGTGCTTACCATTAATTCACAGTGACACCCTATTAATACAATTAGACAATTATACTTTTTATTTATACAGTTATCCTTTTATTCCATCTTAATTATCCTTTTATTGCATCTTCTAAATTTGATACTCTGTGTGCTTCTTACCTTGTGTGATGCTATGTAATGCTGCTGGAACCTCAATTTATCTGAGGAAGTCTTCCTAAGGGATCAATGAAGTTCTGTCTAATCTAACTCATATTTAGTCTTCCGAAGAATGAATAAATGTAGAAATACACTCATGTATCAGGTGAGTGGTCTGTAATGTTTTCCCCTAGACAAATAAAGGGACACTGAGCTATACTCGTACTTCCCTATAGCAGATAACTGTAAGAATCGTTATCTGGTTACATGCACCAAAGTTTGACTGTGTATACCTTTTGGTACATATTGTAGAAAAATAACGTTAGCCATTTGAATTTTCAATAGGGGCCAAGTAGGGGTCAAAAACAAAAATGTTCCAATCATACTGAAAGCTATACCAGTGTGTCTGATCGCAAAGATTACAAAAAGGTATAGTTTGAACGGTTTATAACTGAATGTTCTGGAGTTACAGTGGAGCAAAAAAGTATTTAGTCAGCCCCTGATTGTGCAAGTTCTCCTACTTAGAAAGACGAGAGAGGTCTGTAATTTTCATCATAGGTACACTTCAATTATGAGAGACAAAATTAGAAAAAAAAAAAATCCAGAAAATCACGTAGGATTTTTAAAGAATTCATTTGTAAATTATGGTGGAAAATAAGTATTTGGTCACCCACAAACAAGCAAGATTTCTGGATCTCACAGACCTGTAACTTCTTCTTTAAGAAGCTCTTCTGTCCTCCACCTGTTACCTGTATTAATGGCACCTATTGGAACTCGTTATCTGTATAAAAGACACCTGTCCACAGCCTCAAACAGACTCCAAACTAAACCATGGCCAAGACCAAAGAGCTGTTGAAGGACACCAGGAAGAAAACTAAATGTGCACCAGGCTGGGAAGAGTGAATCTACAAGAATTAAGCAGGTTGGTGTGAATAAATCAACTGTGGGAGCAATTGTAAGAAAATGGAAGACGTAAGAACATTGATAACGTTGTGTGGGCCGCTGAAGAGGAGGTACTGCTGGCCCACCACCACCAGAGGGCGCCCTGCCTGGAGTGCGGGCTCCAGGCACCAGAGGGCGCTGCCACCTTATGGGAGCAGCCTGGGTGACAGCTGTCACCCATCACTGGACACAGCTGTTCCACTCAGCACGGAGGTATATCAGTAGGACGGCGTCTCCACCTCAGTGCCGAGATATCGCCTTGAGTTTAAGGTAATCCTTCTCTGCACACGTATATTAAGGACTCTGATAAACCTTGCTAAACCTTTTCAGGACAGCTGATTACAGAAAGCAACTTGCTCCGATAAGTGCTCACCTTTCCTGCTTCTGTGTAACAAGAGGTGGAGGCGGCTTCGCCCCTCTCCATCTACTGGGTGCGGTCGCATCTCTACCTGTGTGTGTGTGCTCTTTCCCGCCAGCAGTACCGGATCCGACGAGCGAAGGCAGTGGCCACCTGGGAATTCGGGACTTGGCGGTTCCAGTACTTCTGGGTTTCGGTGGCAGAGGAGATCTGGGTGGTTCCGGTTCGACTAGGACGGACGTCTCCTACCTTCGAGCCTGCCCACACGACACCAGCAGATTTCGGCTTGCACCTCCAAATTATTAATTGTTGTATTAGTTGTGCTCTTTTCACAACAGTAAAACTTGTTCTTTACTTTTCTCCATTGTCCGTTCATTGCGCCCCCTGTTGTGGGTCCGTGTACCTACACTTTCACAACAGATAATCTCCCTAGATCTGAGGCTGCATGTAAGATCTCATCCCGTGGGGTCAAAATGATCATGAGAACGGTGAACAAAAATCCCAGAAGTACACGGAGGGACCTGATGAATGACCTGCAGAGAGCTGGGACCAAAGTAACAAAGGTTACACACTACGCAGAGAAGGACTCAAATCATGCAGTGCCAGGCATGTCCCCCTGCTTAAGCCAGTACATGTCCAGGCCATCTGAAGTTTGCCAGAGAGCATATGGGCGATCCAGAAGAGGATTGGAAGAAAATCGTGTGGTCAGATGAAATCAAAATAGAACATTTTGGTAAACACTCAACTCGTGTTTGGAGGAAGAAGAATGCTGAAGGACTTAACAAACAGAATTTTCAGTTTTCATATTGCCTTTTTTTTTTGTTGTTTTACAAATGAAAAAATTACATATTTACAAATAAAGATTTATTTTTAAAACCCATCACATATTTCAGTAACTGTATGTTATACCGACCAGCCAACCACTGACATCAGGAAACTACCCATATTGCAATGCGGCATGTGTGTCTAAATGCTAAAACCTTCAAAATTAGTGCATTACTTTACACTAAAACACATAGCTGATATTTTCACTTTGTAAAACGACAGACGTGATGTTGATTTCAATAACTTGTCTGCAATTAGTTTGTTTAAAATTATAACCATAAGTCAAAACTTATGGTTATAATCTGCCAGTCAGTGAAATGACCAGCAGGTCTGTATGGTGCAAGGAGAAATTATCTTTTTTTCTTCCCTCCCTCTTCCTTTCTCTCTGGTAGTCACCTCTCCCCTGCCTGCAGAGGATAGAGCTCTACCATTCATGGCTGTCTGTCTGCTACAAAACATGTGACAATCAGGCACTAAAATCTTTGATTTCAAACTTTACAAATGTTTTTAACTGTTAAGCATTATTCACTATGCCTGCAAAAATGTGTTAGCAGTCTAAAAGTTATCTGAACTAAATTTATCAGAAGCTAATTGGTCCGCTGATGGTTTTCAAAGTTATCTGGAAAGCTAATTCGCTAATGAAAACATTAGCTTCGATAGTTAGGGGAACTGTGCCCACCACTGGATGTTGGTAACAACCCAAGTAATCCAGACGTACAAAGAAACCAAAACAAATATGTACAGAAATTAAATTATGTGTAATAAAATGGAATGGCAGCTTCAAGACACCTCCTGCATGGAGAAACTAGTCAAATGCATTGCTCAGGTGTGATTTTGGCCTGTTCTTCCACACAAACAGTCTTCATCTTGAAGGTTTAACAGACCTTTTCTATGAACACTGGTCTTTGGTTCTTTCCATTGATTTTCTATAGGATTTAAATCAGGTGACTGGCTGGGCCATTCTAGCAGCTTTATTTTCATTCTCTGAAACAAACTGAATTTCCTTGGATGTGTTTTTGGGGTCATTGTCTGCTGAAATGTCCACTCTCATTTCATCTTCATCACCCTGGTAGATGGCAGCAGATTTGTATAAAAAATGTCTCAGTATATTTTTCTATTCATCCTTCCTTCAGTTATATGAAGTCTGCCAGTGCCCTATACTGAAAAATAGCTCCATACCATGACGGTACCACCTGCAAACTTCACTATTGGCATGGTGTTTTAGAGATGAAGTGCAGTGACATTTGACCTCCAAAGATGGTGTGTACTATGGCATCCAAAGTGTTCAATTCTGTTCGGAGACAGCTCTCACTAAAGTGGTAAATGATCCTCTGCTTGCGATAGTTACCACTATGGCTCTGTTGTTGTTAGATCTTAGTGCTGCATTTGATACGGTGGATCATCGTATTGTACTTGATAGGCTGAAGAATCATTTTGGGATTTCTGGGAACGTCCTTAGATGGTCAACATCCTACTTAACCAGTTGCTCTCATTGTGTCCTGTACAATAACATTACCTCTAACCTTGTTACCACAAAATACAGGGTTCCACAGGGGTCCATCTTAGGCCCCCTGCTTTTCTCTTTTTATATAGCACCTCTTGGGCATATACTGCGACCTTTTGGGATTACTTTTCATTGCTATGCTGATGACACTCAGTTGCACATGCTGATAACTGCTGGTAATCTCATACATATAAAGACTTTAGAGGGCTGCCTTGCACCAGGGAAAGCTGGATATCCAGCAATGTCTTATTTTTAAATTCAGACAAGACCGAAATGATGGTCCTTGGTCCAGCAACACATCGACATCAGTTTAATGCTTAACCTAGGCTCATGCGTCATACATCACGCTGACAAAGTGAGGAACCTTGGGGTGATTTTTGATCCCACATTGTCCTTTGACCTATGCATTAGAGCTATTACAAGGACTGCTTTCTTCCACCTTCAAAATATAGCAAAGATTCGTCCTATCCTGCCTATGGCTGATGCAGAGACTCTGATTAATACATTTGTCTCTTCTAGACTGGACTATTGCAATGTTCTATTCTCTGGTTTACTGCAGTCCAACATTAGGGATCTCCAATTGGTTCAAAATGCTGCTGCCAGACCAGGGTCGGACTGGGAACAAATTTCGGCCCTGGCATTTTTCCTCTGGACCAGCCCACTATTGGCCCGATGAATCCACCCCCAAACACGCACACCCACCCGTCTATACCGAACGCCCAATGAACAAATACTATACTCCTAAACACCATGAACACACACCTAAACACACTTTCACTGTCATTTCACCTTGATCATAGTACAAAACGCAGACCCGGCACCACGAGGGGGCGTCCTGATAACATTAAAGGCAATTACATATTTTGACGAAATTACAAGTTTAAATGACTATATATATATACAACCCCTGGCAAAAATTATGGAATCACCGGCCTCAGAGGATGTTCATTCAGTTGTTTAATTTTGTAGAAAAAAAGCATATCACAGACATGACACAAAACTAAAGTCATTTCAAATGGCAACTTTCTGGCTTTAAGAAACACTATAAGAAATCAAGAAAAAAAGATTGTGGCAGTCAGTAACGGTTACTTTTTTAGACCAAGCAGAGGAAAGAAATATGGAATCACTCAATTCTGAGGAAAAAATTATGGAATCACCCTGTAAATTTTCATCCCCCAAATTAACACCTGCATCAAATCAGATCTGCTCATTGACACTGACCCTATGCCATGACATTGACCCTATGTGTCTTTTTGCAAGGAATGTTTTTGCAGTTTTTGCTCTATGGCAAGATGCATTATCATCTTGAAAAATGATTTCATCATCCCCAAACATCCTTTCAATTGTCCAAAATATCAACATAAACTTGTGCATTTATTGATGATGTAATGACAGCCATCTCCCCAGTGCCTTTACCTGACATGCAGCCCCATATCATCAGTGACTGTGGAAATTTACATGTTCTCTTCAGGCAGTCATCTTTATAAATCTCATTGGAACGGCACCAAACAAAAGTTCCAGCATCATCACCTTGCCCAATGCAGATTCGAGATTCATCACTGAATATGACTTTCATCCAGTCATCCACAGTCCACAATTGCTTTTCCTTAGCCCATTGTAACCTTGTTTTTTTCTGTTTAGGTGTTAATGATGCCTTTCGTTTAGCTTTTCTGTATGTAAATCCCATTTCCTTTAGGCGGTTTATTACAGTTCGGTCACAGACGTTGACTCCAGTTTCCTCCCATTCGTTCCTCATTTGTTTTGTTGTACATTTTTCGATTTTTGAGACATATTGCTTTAAGTTTTGTGTCTTGACGCTTTGTCTTCCTTGGTCTACCAGTATGTTTGCCTTTAACAACCTTCCCATGTTGTTTGTATTTGGTCCAGAGTTTAGACACAGCTGACTGTGAACAACCAACATCTTTTGCAACATTGCGTGATGATTTACTCTCTTTTAAGAGTTTGATAATCCTCTCCTTTGTTTCAATTGACATCTCTCGTGTTGGAGCCATGATTCATGTCAGTCCACTTGGTGCAACAGCTCTCCAAGGTGTGTTCACTCCTTTTTAGATGCAGACTAACGAGCAGATCTGATTTGATGCAGGTGTTAGTTTTGGGGATGGAAATTTACAGGGTGATTCCATAATTTTTTCCTCAGAATTGAGTGATTCCATATTTTTTTCCTCTGCTTGGTCTAAAAAAGTAACCGTTACTGACTGCCACAATCTTTTTTTTCTTGATTTCTTATAGTGTTTCTTAAAGCCAGAAAGTTGCCATTTGAAATGACTTTAGTTTTGTGTCATGTCTGTGATCTGCTTTTTTTTTTTTTACAAAATTAAACAACTGAATGAACATCCTCCGAGGCCGGTGATTCCATAATTTTTGCCAGGGGTTGTATATAAAACATCATGAGGTTTATGTCACAGAAATCCTACTTTACAATCACACTGCAGTCACTGTTAAATTATTTCCTTTTGCATTTATAATAAACATTTGTATTTAGTGTTTATTTTTCTGGTTGAAATAAGATATAAATAATCTACCAGACTTCAAAAAATATACAAGTTTCCATGTTATTTTATTTGTCTAAAAATAAATGTCTGAGGTTCCTTATGTTAAACAAAAAAATATCTAATCTGAAATAACAGATGGTTTTAATTTACAGATGAAAGGTTTCAAAGAACCATTTATTGATTTATTTACCTGTTTTAATTACAAGTGTTCTAAACTTTTTTTTTAACAGTAATCAGAAATTTTGAGGTAACAACAACAAAAAAACATTTCTGTTGAAAAGACTGGCAGAGACTGTCATGCTGGCCCTTTAAGGGGCGGAGCTTAGACACACCACAGATCTGCGCTATCCACACGCACAGCGGCCAGAGTGAGGGAGAGGAAAAGGGAGAAGAAAGTGTATCGGAGTTTTGCAGACTGAGTTATTTGTATTAAGTTCAAGTTTGCTGTTCTTTTTCTTGCCAGAGTTCAAGATTGTGTGCGTGATTGAAAGTAAGTATGGTCCTGAACGTGTGTATAAATAAGAAGTTGTGTTTTACCCGTTTTTTACTGTGGTTTGCACAGCCTTTGTCACGTGCGCACTCCTCAAAATAGAGGTGCAGCATCATCGCACTTTAGCTAATGGATGTGTAATAAGTTTGCAGTGTTATAGTTTAGCTTTATATATCTATTTGTCTGAGGTTCTTTGTTATTGTATTGATGTGATGACATTTGTATTGTATATAGATTATTTCTATTAATATTCATATTGTTTATTACTCTGTTTATTATAGGAAACCACACCCATATCCTCTGACCACTATAAACAGCATTCCATTCATTAAAGTCCCATACTCTGCCATCTGAATCTGCATACTTACCCACAGCGATTCAACTATTCATACCAGTCCTACAGTCACACTTTCCCTCAGTGGTCCTTCGAGCCAGATCAGGTGTTACTGTGATCATGCAGAACGCAGAGTCAGAACCCAGTGCTGTGCGCCCCAGGAGACAGACAGCGGTGCCCTCTTACCTGTCAGAGTATGACCTCAGTGGTCCTGGAGCCCAGAGTCAGTTCAGAGCAACACAGATAGCGCGAACTACAACCAGATCCCCATCACCACCTCTCAGCCAGCACTTCGACCAGTGGGAGGAGCCCGAGCCCAGCCAACCTGAGCAAGCCACAGGGATGCAGCAGACCCACCCAGTCTTAGGGTTCAATGCTGCCCTCACACAGATACGCCAGGAGAATGCTGAGCTCCGTCAGCAGTTCCAGAGCCTGATGGCTGTACTACAAGCCCAATCCCAGCCTGCAGTCACTCAGTCTCTCCCCCCGCCTCCTCTACTGGTCAGTGCTTACAGTCGCGGTTATGATGGAAGCTCACAGTTCCCACCCAGAGCTCCTTCTGTCTTAACCCGCCCTCAGCCATATTATTCCAGCCCCAGGGATAATATAGCACAAGATTTCTCCCAGCTCAGAGTTTCTGGTGCTCATAGAGGCCTGCCTTTTGCTACTCCTATTCAGCCACACCTCAGCAGAGTGCTCCTCGTGCAGATCTGTATGGCCAGAGCTTACAAGCACCCTCACATCAAGCAGGTGGCTCACAGTCTGGTGCTGCAGATGTAGGCAGAGACTCCCCAGTGTCCCAGATGCCCTACCCTCGTGTTGAGAGAGAGCTCACATACAGGGGAGAGAGTAAACTGAGCGACCTTATGTCAAAAACTGATTTATGGCCCTGTCAGCCAATCAGAATCGGCTACGTCACTAAGCCCTGCCCCTTATGACATCACAGCCAATCAGAATCGACTACATCACTATGTCCCGCCCCGCCCCTACACCCCGCCCCTTATGACATCACAGCCAATCAGAATCAACTGTCACTATGTCCCGCCCCTAGCCCCGCCTCCAAGCCCCGCCCCTAGCACCGCCCCTAACCCCGCCCCAAGCTCCGCCTCCAAGTCCCGCCTCCAAGCCCTACCTCCCCTCCCACCCGGGTCTAATATTTTAATGTCCTTTTATTTCATGAATTAAAGAATGATTAAAAAATACCTAGATCTTTTTTAATATATTAATTAAAGAATTAACTAATTCTGAAATAATTAAACATAAATCACTGTCTAATATTTAATACCCCCTTTAATATTTTTTAATTCTTAAATTAAAGCGCGTCCTTTTATGGTTTTTAATTCCTCAATTAAAGAAGGATTAAAAAAATACCCATATCTTTTACACAATTATGGGAGGTTTTCTTCAGTTTACTGATTAAACATGAATATTTTAATACCCCTTTAATATTTTTTAATTCTTAAATTAGAGCACGTCCTTTTATGGTTTTTAATTCCTCAATTAAAGAAGGATTTAAAAAATACCCGTATCTTTTACACAATTATGGGAGGTTTTCTTCAATTTACTGATTAAACACGAATATTTTAATACCCCTTTAATATTTTTTAATTCTTAAATTAAAGCGCGTCCTTTTATGGTTTTTAATTCCTCAATTAAAGAAGGATTAAAAAAATACCCGTATCTTTTACACATTTATGGGAGGTTTTCTTCAATTTACTGATTAATCGCAAATATTTTAATACCCCTTTAATATTTTTTAATTCTTAAATTAATGCATCTCCTTTTCTGTTTTTTAATTCTTAAATTAAAGAAGGGTTAAAAATAACCGTCTCTCGGCTGTAACGGCTGTAAGTCTTTGCAGCAAGACGGTCAAATACCCATGCATAGAGCTCCCCACGGAAACATGACCCCACGGCTGTAATACCTGTTGCAGACGCTAGCTGTGTGAGTGTGTGTGTGTGTGTGTGTGTGTGTGACCTGCGCAGCAGGGGTGTCACGCCGGATGGTCTTTTATAACATAGTAGAGAAGCTTGAATCTTTGGTTGAAGCTTGAATGTTTTATTACACCCGATTTCCTGATGACGGGGTCGTTCACTGGGCTTGTTTGAAGACGGAAAAACAAAGCTTATTCTTAGTCACGATAGATGCAGTTTCTTTTAAGATATTACCCGGTCGATCAGGGGCTGCGGGACACCCGCTGATCGGAGATGCCGCCCGAGGTGATGAAGGCGGAAAAAACAAAGTTTCTTCTCCGTCACTCCCGGCAGGGTGGCTGGGTGTCAGGCCAGATGGTATTTTTAGAGCAAAAGGTGCCAGTAAGTGTTTTTCACAAAAACCTCGTTTGAAAAACAATTTACCCTTTTCAACAATATTATAGGAAAGAACACAGGCCGTATAAGGTTTAGAATATGTGCTTTATTACATTCATTAAAGTCACACACAGAGAAAAAAAGCAATTGTTCATGTTTATTAAACACAGCATACGTGAAGGAAAACATTAAGAAAAAAGTATTTGGTCCACTTACATGAAGGAAAAAAGTATACGTTCATGTTAAACACAACATACGTTAAGAAGAAAGGTATTTGTTCCAGTTACCTGAAGAAAAAAGCATATGTTCATGGTTATTAAACACAAATTTGGTCCACTTACATGAAGAAAAAAGCATACGTCCATGTTTATTAAAGGGTAACCATCAGGCTGTCGCGGTAAATTAGCTGATAGATGATTATTGTGTCTCCAGCTGCGTATAATAAACTCAACTCCCCTATGGCGAGTCTGCTCAAAGCCACTTTTTTAAGGCAACAAGTTCGCATATTTTTTTTGTAAAGTCAACTTATTATATTTTACACATTTTGGGATTCAAACATCAAATCCTTATCTCAACACTTCACGGTAACGTTCACATGCCAGCAGCTTGGATGTTAAGTCCTAAATCTAAACATTTTCTTTGCTCACTTGTATTGCTGCAAGTTCCTGCTTTACCACCTCATTCTGACCAAGAAACATCTGAAGTGGGTCAAAAAAATAACTGAAACTGTTGAAAGCAGCTTTCTCCTGGTTAGTTTTTAATACACCCTGAAAACATCAAGATTCTCTGATCAGATTTCTTGGGAGACTTTCCAAAAGGGAGACATGTATTCTTTTAATATGAAAATCAGCCGACAGCATTTTATGTCAAGTGTTCCCTGAAAATCACAGATAACTGAATGACGGAGAACTGAAGCAACAACTTTGAAGTTTCAAATAAAACAGGGTTCATCAGCATTTTCTGAATCAGAACAGCTTTTAATGCCCAAGTATCCACAGAATACATGGAATTTGACTTTGGTTTGAGTCGCACTCTCTCTGTACACTGTAAATGCATGCTAACATACAAACAAATTAAGTTAACCAAACTCAGTTTTGAAAATTAAATTGACCTGAATATGATGAATGAACAAAACTATTTTGAGAATTAAGCCGCTGGATGCTCACAGTAAATACATTACTGTAATTTAATTTTTTCAGTACAGCAAAATAAACAAGTTACTGTAATCTAGATTTTAAGTTTGAGTACTGCACACTCGCAGTAATTAAGGTAATCAAATCTGCTTCAAGACAACATAAATTACTTTGTAAGGCAGCAAGTTTGCATTTTTTTATTATTTTCATTTTTAGTAAAGTCAACTTATTATATTTTACAGTGTAAGGCATGTAGAAATACCCTAAACAGCGAATAATCCGCAGTAAAAATTGTACAAGGTGTTTTTAAAAACCGCTTGTAATTATGAACAAACTAGTTTAGCTAACCACTGCTACAGAAAGGTGAACATTTTTTAAAATGAATCTGAAATACACGAGTTGACCAACATCACGAGGGTAATTGTTATGTTTCGGACGCGGTCGGAGCACCGACCCAGCGTTTGAAAGGACCCAGCATAAAATAAGCAGAGCACGGTTCAAAGGATAACAGAATTTAATAAACATAACAGTGGGTGCAGTGCTAAACAACTAAAATGTCCGCGGTCTGGTGAGGTGGAAACACGGCACGCTCTCAACAGCGCAAACGGTCCGGAGCCACAGCAGTTCGGACCCAGGGACCCCGCCGACACCCCCCAGGTGGCCGCGACAAACCGAGTCTGTGAAGAAAGAAAACATGAGGTGAGTCCAACTCCACACAGAGAGACACAACTCAAAGGTGCACACAATCAGCAAACACTTCCTGGCTTAAATCTATACATCAGCTTCTTACCCTGCAGGCACGGAACAACTCAGTTCAAATCACCACTGCAGCAGAAGCTGATTAGACAATTAGCATAACGTGACAGCTCACTAACACAAGGTGTGAGGGACACCAAATCCACTGTCAGTACTTCATAAAAGTCACCAAAACCAAATTACCTCAGGAAGTGTGCTGAAGAGCGTGAGACCTCACCCAATCCTCCTTCATAGACTGTGGCGTCAAACCTGGAGCGGTCTCTGCGTCTGTGATGGTGAGATTGTTCTCCTGATGTCGATCTCAAACGTCTGCTCACAAGGTCGAGTCTCTGGCAATCACACACTGTGCATTCAAGGTTTAAATGCAGCAATCTCTGATTAAGACAAAATACACCACAGCTGTGAGTCCTGATGACCTGCATGTGAAAACAAGCCTCAGGTGTTCAGGGTGAGGTCCTGATGCTCAGCCACTCAGTCCTGAATGCATACCACCTGGTGGGAGAAACAGAAAACAAAAACCAAGCCAGCCAAACACCCCAGCCCACAACAGTAATAGTTCTAATGTTAAAACTCGCTGTTGTTACTCCGCTGTTTTATGATTTGTAAAAGGCTGCACCAGGCACTTGAAAGTTGCACATTTCCAACCAATTCTGTCAAAAAATCATTAAAAGCCTGGGAGCCGACACACTGCTGTCAGTGTGACAAGAGGAAAGTGTGTCATGTAGAATCTGTGCATTTGTTCAGATTATTTTGCTGTACTGAAAAAATTAAATTACAGTAATGTATTTACTGTGAGCATCCAGCAAGTAACGGCTTAATTCTCAAAATAGTTTTGTTCATTCATCATTCATTTAATTTAAGAATTAAAAAATATTAAAGGGGTATTAAAATATTCATGTTTAATCAGTAAATTGAAGAAAACCTCCCATAATTGTGTAAAAGATATGGGTATTTTTTAAATCCTTCTTTAATTGAGGAATTAAAAACCATTAAAGGACGCGCTTTAATTTAAGAATTAAAAAATATTAAAGGGGGTATTAAATATTAGACAGTGATTTATGTTTAATTATTTCAGAATTAGTTAATTCTTTAATTAATACATTAAAAAAGATCTAGGTATTTTTTAATCATTCTTTAATTCATGAAATAAAAGGACATTAAAATATTAGACCCGGGTGGGAGGGGAGGTAGGGCTTGGAGGCGAGACTTGGAGGCGGAGCTTGGGGCGGGGTTAGGGGAGGTGCTAGGGGCGGAGCTTGGAGGCGGGGCTAGGGGTGGCGCTTGGGGTGGGCTTAGGGGCGGGACATAGTGACACAGTTGATTCTGATTGGCTGTGATGTCATAAGGTGGCGGGGCGTAGGGGCAGGATATAGTGATGTAGTCGATCTGATTGGCTGTGACGTCATAAGGGGCGGGGTTTAGGGGCAGGACATAGTGACATAGTCGATTCTGATTGGCTGTGATGTCATAAGGGGCAGGGCTTAGTGACGTAGTCGATTCTGATTGGCTGACAGGGCCATAAATCAGTTGTTGACATAAGGTCGCTCAGTTTACTCTCTCAGGGGACCCAAGCCTACTATCCCTAGTCTCACATCTCCAGACCCAAGAGAGTTTGCCTGCATGAAGATTGCCCTGGAGAATCTCCTGCCAGAGGATGCCACAGAGAAATATAAGTTTCAGATTCTCACAGATCACCTTAAGTGTGAGGAAGCCGCACTTGTGGCCGACTCCTACTGTACCTCCTGGCAGCCTTATACAGACACGATGCAGGCCCTCAACAAAATGTATGGTCAGCCCCATAAGCTCGCTGTACAGAGGATTGCAGAGCTCATGGATGGCCCTAATATTCGCAGCGGTGATGTGAGGAGCTTCCGCCTATTTGCCCTTAATGTGCGCTCACTAGTGGGCATGTTAGAGCAGCTCAGGCAGAGAGGACAAGTAGAACTGGCTTGTGGCTCACATGTGTCACGGCTGTTAAGTAAACTTCCCTATGACCTCACTGCCAGCTTTAAGAGGTACATTCATCCCCTCAGAGTCACTATCCCCACACTCATGGAGTTTGCAGAGTGGCTAGAATATGAGCTAGAAGTGCAGGAAGACGCATTTAAGCCCCTGAAGAGAGATGAGTCATCCCATAAGAAGCCTGAGTCCAAGCGCATTCCCAAGCCCTCTAATAAGTCCGCCACTATCCTGCAGGGCACAGAGAAGAGTTCAGCACCACGGACAGTGACATCTCCTGCACCTGCCCTCACAGCCCCCCAGTTTAAGAGAGTGGAGCAGGTGAAAGCCTACTGTCCCTATTGTGACAATGACAAGCACTTTCTGAACAATTGTGCCAACTTTAAAGGGTTGAGTAAGGAGCAGAAGGTGACTTGGATCAAAGTTAACAATAAGTGCTGGCGCTGTGGCCGCAATCACCAAGCTGCTAAGTGCACACTCAAAGCCCCCTGTAAGACATGCAGTAGGAGACACCTGTTAGTGCTGCATGAGGTGAATGAGAGAGGAGAGGAGGAAGACTCTGCACCAGCTACACCCCCCACAGAGCACTGCCTCGTCAACACCACCCATAAAGTCCTGTATGCAGACCGCCCAGTGTATAACTGTAAAATGCTGCTGAAGATCAGTAAAGTGCTCCTAAGGAGTGGAGATAAGTGTTTGGAGGCTTATGCTGTCTTAGATGACGGATCGGAGCGTACAATCCTTCTGCCGCCTGCAGCCAAACACCTGGGGCTCAGAGGCAGGAAGGAAGTGTTGGCTCTCCGCACAGTCAGACATAACATAGAGAAGGTCCATGTGGTGGCTGTTTCATTCTCCATCTCTCCAGCTGCCCACCCAGATCAGACCTATAAAATCCAGAATGCTTTCACCTCTGAGCAACTTAATTTAGCCGAGCACTCTCATCCAGTTGCTAGTCTCCAACAGAAGAATAAGCACTTATCAGGTTTGCCTCTTCCCCCTCTAGACGGAGTCCATCCTATGCTGCTGATTGGTGCAGACAACACGAACCTCATCATCCCTATAGAGCCAGTCAGACTGGGACCCCCGGGCGGACCAGCAGCTGTGAGGACACTCCTGGGATGGACACTCCAAGGGCCAGCACAAGCCATCAAGTCCAGTCCTAATGTAAGTCACTGCCTGTTCACCTCTGCACCCCCACCCTCAGAGCTGTTCTCCTGTGCGGAGAAGCTGTGGCAGATGGATGTGCTGCCTTACCGCAGTGAGAAGTTAGCTGTGAGGTCACGACAGGATCAAGAGGCAGTGAAGCTCCTGCAGGAGCAGACAGTGAGAGTTAATATTGATGGCACAAACCGCTATGCCACACCTCTCCTGCGAGTAAGAGACATGCCCCTCCTTAGAGCCACTCCAGAAGCCGTGATGCCATACCTGAGAGGAACAGAGAAGCGCTTAGCCAAAGCTCCAGAACAAGCTGCTGCTTACCAGAGAGAGATAGAGAAGCTTGTGGAAGCCGGCTATGTGGTGAAGTTGTCCCCTCAACAAGTTGAGAACAGTGCAGAGGCTTGGTACATACCCCACCATATGGTCCAACATAATGGGAAGAATCGTGTGGTATATAACTGCTCGTTCCAGCACCAAGGCCACAACCTCAACCAGCTCCTCCTACCCGGTCCCACTCTTGGCCCTGCTCTACTCGCTGTGCTGCTGCACTTCAGGAAGCATGCCACTGCATTCAGCAGTGACATCCATGGCATGTTCCACCAGGTGAGGCTCCTGCCTGCAGACAGAACACTGCTGCGATTCCTATGGAGAGATATGAGGAGAGACAGCCCACCTGATGTTTATGAGTGGCAGGTGCTCCCCTTTGGCACCACATGCAGCCCCTGCTGTGCAAGCTTTGCACTGCAGAAACACGTTACTGACCACAGCCAGCCAGAGGAAGATGTCCATGTAGCCATTCATAAGTCCTTTTATGTGGACAACTGTTTACAGAGCCTCCCCTCTCCAGACACAGCCAAGGCTCTTGTGGACAAACTACGCCATCTACTGGCCAAAGGCGGTTTTGAGCTGAGGCAGTGGGCCAGTAATATTCCCAGTGTTGTGAGTCACCTCCCTCCAGAGCTCAGGTCCTCCAGCTGTGAGTTGTGGCTCAGTCAAGGTCAAGCAGACATCCAGGAGCCAGCCCTAGGCCTGCACTGGAACTGTAAGTCTGACACTCTCAACTACAAGCATAGGCACATTGACTGCTCAGTGGCTACTATGAGGAGCATTTATAGAGTATTGGCAAGCCAGTACGATCCTCTTGGCCTCATAGTGCCCTTTACCACCCGTGCCAAAGTCATAGTGCGCCACCTGTGGGAGAAGAAGAGAGATCGGGATGACCCACAACTCCCAGAGGAGCTACTGGAGAAGTGGCATGTGTGGGAAGCAGAACTAGTACACCTGCCTGAGATAACCCTGCCCAGATGTTACACCTCCCCCTGCATGGACCAGCCCAGCTGCACAAGAGATATTCATGTGTTCTGTGATGCCTCAGAACAAGCATATGGGTCAGTGGCATATTTGAGGACAGAGAATCCAGAGGGGCATGTTGAAGTGGCCTTCCTCGCGGCCTGCTCTCGTGTCTCCCCCAAGAAGCAGCAATCTGTTCCCCGCTTAGAGCTGTGTGCTGCTCTCAATGGTGCTCAGCTCTGCAGAGTTATCAGTACAGAGTTAACTCTCCCCATCCGCCGCTGCACCTTATGGTCTGACTCAAGTGTAGTCTTAACCTGGTTAAGCTCAGACTCCTGTCGCTATAAGTTATTTGTAGGGACCCGTGTGGCTGAAATACAAGATTTGACAGAAGCGGCCACATGGAGATATGTGCCCTCATGAGACAACCCGGCAGATGACATCACACATGGCCTGACCCTCCGAGACATTAGCCGAGGCCACAGATGGACAGAAGGCCCTTCCTTCCTGAAGCTAGCCCCCAATGCCTGGCCTGAATCACCCCCTCCCCTTCAGAGTGAACCTGAAGGTGAGCTTAAGCGGCATGTTGTTATGCTAATTACGTCCTCTGCTAGTGTTTCAGACCCACTTCAGCACCAGACCCTGGACAGCTACCTGGAGGCCACTGCGCGTCAGCTCCATGGGGTGGCTGACCTCAATGACCCTCCGAGTGCTGATTTTTATGCTGCTGCTGAGCTTGAGGTCCTGCGACAAGCCCAGAGAGACTCATTCCCAGAGGAGGTGACCCAGTTAAAGGCCGGCAAACCAGTCTCCAAGACCAGCCGCATTCTTCTACTGGCACCTGAGTTTGATGAGGCTACAGGGCTCATCAGAGTAGGAGGCCGCCTTCGCTGCAATCCTGACCTGCCAGTAGAAGAAGTGCACCTGATAGTGCTGGACTCACGCCACCCTCTCACCCTACTCATCATACAGCATTATGATGACAAGCTCCAGCATCCAGGGCCAGAAAGGGTGTTTGCGGAGATCAGGAGGAAGTACTGGGTACTGCGCGGCCGTGAAGCAGTGCGCCGCCACAAGAGATCCTGTCCTGAGTGCAGGAAATGGAAAGGCCACCCCCATCCACCCAGAATGATCTCCCCCCAGCCAGACTGCGCCTGTTTAAGCCCGCATTTTACGCCACAGGCGTGGACTGCTTTGGGCCATATACCATCAAGATTGGCCGCAGGAATGAGAAGAGATGGGGCATATTGTTCAAATGCCTGACCACCAGAGCAGTTCACCTGGATCTTCTCCCCAGTATGGACACAGACGTCTTTCTCATGGCCCTGAGGCGCTTTGTGTCCAGGAGAGGAAAACCCCAGGAGATTCTATGTGACCAGGGGACCAACTTCAGAGGAGGAGAGCGTGAGCTGCAGGAGGCATTTCAGGCTCTCCACCCGAATCTCAGAGAGCAGTTGGCCAGTCAACAGATTAAGTTTGCCTTCAATCCTCCTGGAGCTCCTCATTTCGGTGGGTGCTGGGAACGTGAGATCCGTTCTCTCAAGACGGCACTTCAGGTCATCATAGGAGCTAAGACAGTCACAGAGGAGGTGTTACGCACAGTCCTCATTGAAGTAGAGGGGATGCTCAATTCAAAACCCCTTGGCTACACCTCTTCTGAAGTAGCAGACCCAGACCCTGTGACCCCCAACTGTCTCTCATGGGGCGGCGAGACGCCTCGCTGCCACAGGTCGTCTATGAGGGCCCAAAGATTCTCGGACGGAGAAGATGGAGGCACAGCCAGGTATTAGCTGATCATTTCTGGCAACACTTCCTGAGATATTACCTGCCAGGACTCCAAGCCCGCCAGAAGTGGCGGATTGAATCAGCCAATCTGCAGATAGGGGAAGTGGTCATGATTGTGGACCACCAGCTACCACGGGCTCTGTGGCCTGTGGGTAGAGTATCCCAGGTCTTTTCAGGTCTAGATGACCGGATCAGATCAGCGGAGGTCACGGTGAAAGGGAGAACCTACGTCCGACCGGTGGCAAAACTCATCAGCCTCCCTGCACTCCCAAAGGATGATTGACACTTTTAATACAGCCTTTTCAGTTGTTCGTATTCACAGGTGAATCCGGGGGCGGCTGTTGAAAAGACTGTGGCAGAGACTGTCATGCTGGCCCTTTAAGGGGCGGAGCTTAGACACACCACAGATCTGCGCTCTCCACACGCACAGCGGCCAGAGTGAGGGAGAGGAAAAAGGGAGAAGAAAGTGCATCAGAGTTTTGCAGACTGAGTTATTTGTATTAAGTTCAAGTTTGCTGTTCTTTTTCTTGCCAGAGTTCAAGATTGTGTGCGTGATTGAAAGTAAGTATGGTCCTGAACGTGTGTATAAATAAGAAGTTGTGTTTTACCAGTTTTTTACTGTGGTTTGCATAGCCTTTGTCACGTGCGCACTCCTCAAAATAGAGGCGAAGCATCATCGCACTTTAGCTAATGGATGTGTAATAAGTTTGCAGTGTTATAGTTTAGCTTTATATATCTATTTGTCTGAGGTTCTTTGTTATTGTATTGATGTGATGACATTTGTATTGTATATAGATTATTCCTATTAATATTCATATTGTTTATTATTCTGTTTATTATAGGAAACCACACCCATATCCTCTGACCACTATAAACAGCATTCCATTCATTAAAGTCCCATACTCTGCCATCTGAATCTGCATTCGGCTGAGTTCTTACCGGACTCCCCACAGCAATTCAACTATTCATACCAGTCCTACAGTCATACTTTCCCTCAATTTCCAATGATTTTTCTTCAGAAAACTGCTCTCTAAGTGAACAGTCCTGTCACACGTTAATGTTTTGTACAGATCAGTGGTTTCTGCACCAATCGGATTGGTCCAATCCATTTTGTAGAGATCAGTGGTTTCTGCCACGAGTCTTCCATGTTTTGGCCCGACGCGTCGTTCCTATTGGACAATGCGAAGGTACGTCACAGCTCAGAGTATCGAAAGTTGCCGCATCTCATCTCGACAGAACACCGGCTCTGTGGTATGCAGGAGATCACTTGACCGAGGGTCTATACCAGGGGTGGGCAACTTGTTCCAGAAAGGGCCAAGAGGGTGCAGGTTTTCTTTGCAGCCACTGATTACACCAGGTGATTTCACTGATTAATATCACTTTGAGCAGGTGGAATCAGTTAATCAGTGAAAACACCTGGTGAAGTCAGTGGCTGCAAAGAAAACCTGCACCCTCTTGGCCCTTTCTGGAACAAGTTGCCCACCCCTGGTCTATACGTTCAAACAATAATAATAAAAAAAATACTGTCATCACTCTTCACTCTTAGTCAGTCTCTTACAACGGTGCAGCGTAAATACACGAGCTTTCCAGGAGCGCACGTCTCCTCCGGTGCGTACTTTTTTTTTTGGGGGGGGGGGGTGACCCCCTGATATATATATATATATATATATATATATATATATATATATATATATATATATATATATATATATATATATATATATATATATATATATATATATATATATATATATATATATATATATATATATATTTTTTTTTTTTTTTTTTTTTTTTTTTTCTGGCGCCGGGTCTGACAAAACAGAAGCAAAAGCATACAAGCGGAAAAAAGTTTTTGTGTCTCCAAAGTGTGTGTGTGAGTGAGAGAGCGAGAGAGAGAGAGAGAGAGGTAATGTGTAACCACTGCTAGGATTCACACAGCAGCAAATTAAGGAGCTGAAGTCCGTAGCTGTTGCATTTAAAGATTAACAAAAGTAAAGCACAGTTAATTAAGATAAAAGAAACGATTCCAACCTTGTATCAGCAGAAGAGCGGAGAGAAGTCCAGGCGCCGAGGACTCAATCCATTCACAGGGGCGGGAGCGGCCGCCTGCTCTTCCTGCAATCTGATTGGCCACCCTGTATGCTTCTCCATTGTCATTGGCTGTTGGTCATGTCAATCATTGTGCTCGATGTAAGTCTCCGTTGTGTGATCAAACAGAAACAAAACTGAAACCTAGAATAAGACTGCGCCGTGTATGAAACACTACAGAACTTTTATTTTGACACAAATTCAGGAAGTGGCTCTGCAGCTGCGCCGATTAAATGCTGTAGCTTCACCGATCACGGATTTTCCTCGTGTTGACAGCAGTGCGCGGTTCGAGAACACTGTATATTTCCATAATCTCTATAAATATGGGACGGCCGGCCCACGCACGTCTAAACGTGCAGTGGCCCACCGGGCAAATGCCCAAAATCACAGATTACCAGTCCGAGCCTGTGCCAGACTTTTGCAGAAAGTTTGTCTACATTACACTGATTTTGGCCTCCCTTCATTCCCAGACAGCAAATGGATCCGGGCTGGATGTAGTCCAACATCCGGTACCATTCCTGAAAATGGATCCGGTCCCAACAATTTTTGCACCCTGGCCCAGATCCGGCATGGCTCCACTTTACAGTTCTGGAACAGATCCAAACCAGATCTGAACCAGATCCGCAAAAGACCAACCGTTTACAGCCCATATCTTGCATGGATCTGGGACAGATGTGGTCCGCATCACTGCATCGTGGTAGGAACATGGGGTTGGCATAACAATAAGCAATTTTATCTGCACTCGGCAGAAACTATCCATTAGCGGTTATAAACTCAGGGCTGTGAAAGCTCTGTGGGATGCACGGATTTCATCATGGGGGGGGGTACTCTATAATCGTGATCATCACTGAGGTTTTTAAAATGCTTATCGCAAAGCAGTTTTTTCTTTATGACAAGC
Organism: Thalassophryne amazonica; assembly: GCF_902500255.1. NCBI lineage: Eukaryota > Metazoa > Chordata > Actinopteri > Batrachoidiformes > Batrachoididae > Thalassophryne > Thalassophryne amazonica. Next base: position 31,524,644 of record NC_047114.1, on the reverse strand, counting down.
AAGTCTTATGGAGGTAAGTTCCGCGGATCCCAGGAAACTGATTTGTATGTGTGACACACAGATCAATGCCCGCTGACTTATAAAACTTGATCCCATGATGAAATCTGCGCATCCCACAGAGTCGCAGAGTTTTCACAGCCCTGAGTTTATAGCTGCTAAAGGATAGTTTCTATTCAAGTGCAGATAAAATTGCTTATTGTTATGCTAACCCAATGTTCCTGCCACTGTGCCGTGATGCGGACCACATCTGTCCCAGATCCGTGCCAGATATGGGCTGTAAACGGCTGGCCTTTTGCGGATGCGGTTCAGATCTGGTCCAGATCTGTTCCAGAACTGTAAAGTGGAGCCGTGCCGGATCTGGGCCAGGGTGCAAAAATTGTCTGGACCGGATCTGTTTTCAGGATTGGTACCGGATATTGGACTACATCCGGCCCGGATCCATTTGCTGTCTGGGTTGACTTATGGTTTCTGTGAGGTCTGATTTTAAGGTTCTGTTACTTATAAAATTATTCACAGACTGGAACCTTCCTACATAGCAGACCTAATTACACCCTACATACTGGCTCAGGCTCTGCATTCTCAAGGCACAGTAGTACTTTGTGTCCCTAGGGTGAATAAAAAGTCTTCAGGCCACAGAGCCTTCTCATATCGTGCACCTGTTTTGTGGAATGATCCCCACAACAGAATCTGACTGTTTTATCTCCGCAGGGAGATAATACAGTCAGATTCTGTAGACAATCATGTCCAGACTAAAGACTCATCTAATGTCCCTCTTGTATGGCTAGCATACTGGCATAGTATGGAACTGCGCTTCCTATCCTTTTAATTAATCTTATGAGCAACGGAACAGGTGTTAGCCTCACTCCATCTAAATTCTGGGTCTGTTAGTGAAGCTCAGGGCTAGCTGCTGGGAATCACTTTAGTATTCTCTCTGCTTCTGTGTCAAATTACTGTTGTTGAACTCATACCTAAGGTGTAGTTATTTCCAGCTGACTGATTCCATTGTTTTTTTTTCACTCTGTTCCAGGCACTGAAGAGACCACGTGAGGCTGACAGCTGCACACCACAGGGTGCTGGACTGACCATGAGATGCCCTGGCTGATGCAGTGGCTCGTGGACCACCTTGCCCCTGCAGTCTGCTTTTGGAATGCAGTATTCCATAAAGACAGTTTTTGCTGGGGTGACATTGATGAGGTGATGGATGGACACTGGGCCTGCACACCAGGGTGCTGGACTTATCTCACAACACCCTGCCTGGGGCGCCAGTGACTGCATGCTCACCTCAATAATGCACTTTGTTTTTGATGCTATTCTAGTTTTCTGTTTCTTCAACTTGGTAAAACTGTGTAAACCTTGTAACTGTGAGAACGGCCTAAGCAGTGGGTTGCCCCTCTGAGTCTGGTCTGCTTGAGGTTTCTTCCTTAACATCATCAGAGGGAGTTTTTTCATACCACTGTCACCTGTGTGCTTGCTCATAATTATTTAAACAAAATTAGGCAGGTGCATACATTTGGGCACCCTTGTCATTTTATTGATTTGAATACATGTAGCACTAATTACTGGAACAGAAAATTGGTTTGGTAAGCTCACTGACCCTTGACCTCCTTACACAGGTGAATCCAATCACGAGAAAGGGTATTTAAGGTGGCCATTTTCAAATGTTTCACCTCTTTGCATCTATTCTAATGAATGGCAACATGGGAGCCTCTAAACACCTCTCAAATGACCTGAAAACAAAAATTGTTCAACATCATGGTTCAGGAGAAGGATACAAAAGGCTATCTCAGAGATTTCAGCTGTCACTTTCTACTGTGAAGAACATAGTGAAGAAATGGAAGACTGCAGCCATAGTACTAGTTAAAGCCCAAAGTAGCAGGCCAAGAAAAATCTCAGATAAGCTGATGTGAAGGATGATAACAGTCATACTCAACACAGACCTGCTCCAAAGACCTACAACATGAACTTGCTGGAGATAGTGTCTCTGTGCATCGTTCAACTATACAGCGCACTTTGCACAAAGAGATACTGTAATGCAGAGGAAGCCTTTTCTGCGTACACGCCACAAACAGAGTCGCTTCAGGTATGCTAAAGCACATTTGGACAAGCCAGCTTCATTTAAGGTGCTGTGGACTGATGAAACTAGAATTGAGTTATTTGGACATAACAAGGGGCGGTATGCATGGCAGAAAAAGAACACAGCATTCCAAGAAAATTGCTTGCTACCTACAGTAAAATTTGGAGGTGGTTCCATCATCCTGTGTGGCTGTGTGGCCAGTGCAGGTACTGGGAATCTTGTTAAAGTTGAAGGTCACATGGATTCCAGCTAATATCAGCAGATTCTTGAGAACATTGTTCACAAATCAGTGACAAAGTTGAAGTTGCACCGGGGCTGGATCTTTCAAAAAGACAACGACCCTAAACACTGCTCAAAATCTACTAAGGCATTTATGCAACAAGTACAATGTTCTGAATGGCCATCTCGGCACACAACACAATGAATGTGCCATATGATTGGAAATTGTCAAACAAATATATATCCTTTTATTACTACTTAAATTTTGTCCATTGCACGATTGAATTATATTTTCGAACAGGAGTATTCTGTTCCATTAATACATAAAAAAACAACGGCATTTTAATCTTCCTCCCCGAACGTTTCCGCTGCTTTTTGTGGTCGCTTTGTGTGATATTATTCAATTCCTCACTCAATATGGCGGCTCGACTTACTTGCCGTACTTGATTTTGTCCCCTCTAGTGTTTTTTTCATCTCTGTGGCCTTCATATTTGTAGCAAGTTAGCTTTTTGTTTGTTTTGGTCGCAGACAAGGACTGACGAGGTTCACCTTCAAGGTGAGACTGCGTTAATGAAACAATACTTGTATAACAACATTGGTGGGAGTACGCTGCGTGTTGTATTAACGTTCAGTGAAGAAAGAAGGTTAGCAGACCCAAGCTAGCTTTTAGGTTTCGTTTACGTGGATGCTAACGATCTGTTAGCAATCACAACGAATCTGAGCAAATACGTCTCATTAACTCGTGGATCTGATCAGAAGAATTACCAGCCTTTTTCAGTCTTTTAGTAATTGTTCATTAAATTATCTCATAATGACATAACTCGTGGGCATCGGAATTTAGAGTGGATTGGGCCAACCCGTAACAAAGTTACGTTTCATACGTATAAGCCATCTCGGGTGAGACGAACGCACGGGTGGGGTGTGCAGTGTCGGCATAAACCATTCGCAGGAAGGCGTTATCAGCGCTCGGTGGCGAGTATACTGTGGCCGAAGACGGCCGAAGTTTACCGAGCGTTAGGTTGCGAAAAAAAATACCTCCCAAATTCCATGTAAAATATGTATAATACAAAATAAAATACATAAACCAAAATTATGGCAGTAAAATCCATCATCAATGTCAGGGATGCTAAACTTAAAAAAAACCCCTCTCTGATCAATGTCAATGATAAACTTTTTTTTGGGGGGGGGCTAGGCTGCTTTGCAGTGAAACTTTTTCAAATGTGCATTGTGTATCGTGTGAGTGTGTGTATATACAGTGGTGGGCACAGATAACCAAAAAAAATAACTTTGATAACAGATAATCAGATAACTGAAAAGTTATCTTTGATAAAGACTGGCCAGCAGATGGCAGTACAGGCCTTGCAAACTTAACAAAACAAAATTCCAGATAATCCGTGTCTGCTACATTGATTTAAGATGCGTGGAATTTAACAAACGCAAATACAATAACGTCTGTAAACCCAGAGAATATATTCACGAGAGTTTTAGGCACTAGAGTTTAATGCTGCTGTCTGTGGAGCCTGAACAGAGTGTCTGAAATGCATTTGTCCTGTCGTGAATGTACTGAGATTATCCATAATGCACTGCTGGGCACAGTATGTGCTCACAAAACCTTAAAAAGTAGCACATTACTTTAAAACTAAAACATATATCTGATGTTTTCACTTTATAAAAGTTCAGGCATGACAATAATTTTAAATAACTTGTCCAAAATTAGTTTGGTTAAAATTTGAACCACAAGTTAAAAACGTATGCCTCTGGATGACTTGGGTGATATTGCCAGCATATCAGTATGGTGTTAAAGAAAATTTTTTTTTTTTTTTTTTTTTTGACCTGTTTTCCTTTATCTGCAGAGGGTAGAGTGGTTTCTCCTGAAACTAGCTTGCTTCTGTTTGCAGAGGGTAAAACTATACATTTCTTAAGAAACTTTCAACAGGTAGGTCTTAACTGATTTTAAATTTTAAGAATGTTTGCTGTTTACTACGTTATCGGTCTAAAAGTTATCAGACGACAATTCATCGGAAGATAATTAGTCAGATAATAGTTTTTAAAGTTATCTAAAAAGATAATCCGATAATGAAAACATTATCTTCGATAATGATCTGTTATCGGATTATCGGAAGTGCGCCCACAACAATGCGAAGCCGTGCATTATACGGTTTGAATGTGTGTTTTAGACTCAGCGTCGTGCATTCAAACGGCTTCGAGTTGTTTAATCCGCTTATACCATGGTCCCACACAGTGAGCTAACACACAATTATTTATTTAAGTTAACAGAACTTGATAAAAATGTGTAAGTATTTGGGACTATTTTATGCCAGTCTCAAGACATTTTGCCTCCGATGCGCTTACTGTGTCTGCGGGCTCAGTAAGTGCCGCAGCGGGCCTCACACGCCCCCCTCTCTGCTTTGTGGAGGTGCGGCCAACTCTGGCAACAGGTCCAGAAACTACGCTCGCTGTTTTGATGCGGAGCGCTCCGACAGCCCGCAAGGATAGAACCGTTCTCTTCTTCTTTCTCGTCTTCAATCTTGTCCAGTTCGTCCGATGATCTTTACGCCGTTGCTTTTGCTGTTCTTCTCATTTGGTCTCCTCCTCTTTCCATTCCTCAAACATTTTATTTTGGTCAAATATATTAAAATTCACTTGGAAATCCATGTTTTATCGCGTTTCTGTCATTCACCTGTCAAAACACAGCTGATCTGCACCGACTGATTTGCGCGTTGCTATGGTGACAACTAGAGCGGAGTGATTATAACAGTGACTTACTTAACTCGCCGAACTGTGTGTGCGTATACATGAAAATAATGCACGCCAGTTAGACATGGAATTCTCACTGACCATGGTATATATATATATATATATATATATATATATATACACAGTGAGGAAAATAAGTATTTGAACACCCTGCGATTTTGCAAGTTCTCCCACTTAGAAATCATGGAGGGGTCTGAAATTTTCATCTTAGGTGCATGTCCACTGTGAGAGACATAATCTAAAAAAAAAATTCCGGAAATCACAATGTATGATTTTTTTAATAATTTATTTGTATGTTACTGCTGCAAATAAGTATTTGAACACCTGTGAAAATCAATGTTAAGATTTGGTACAGTAGCCTTTGTTTGCAATTACAAAGGTCAAACGTTTCCTGTAGTTCTTGACCAAGTTTTCACACACTGCAGCAGGGATTTTGGCGCATTCCTCCACACAGATCTTCTCCAAATCTTTCAGGTTTGGAGTTTCAGCTCCCTCCAAAGATTTTCTATTGAGTTCAGGTCTGGAAACTGGCCAGGCCACTCCAGGACCTTGAAATTCTTCTTACGGTGCCCCTCCTTAGTTGCCCTGGCTGTGTCTTTGGGGTCATTGTCATGCTGGAAGACCCAGCCATGACCCATCTTCAGTGCTCTTACTGAGGAAAAAGGTTGTTTGCCAAAATCGCGCAATACATGACCCCATCCATCCTCCCTTCAATACGGTGCAGTCGTCCTGTCCCCTTTGCAGAAGAGCACCCCCAGAGTATGATGTTTCCACCCCCATGCTTCACGGTTGGGATGGTTTTCTTGGGGTTGTTCTCATCCTCTAAACATGGTAAGTGGAGTTGATTCCAAAAAGCTCTATTTTGGTCTCATCTGACCACATGACCTTCTCCCATGCCTCCTCTGGATCATCCAGATGGTCACTGGTGAACTTCAAACGGGCCTGGATATGTGCTGGCTTGAGCAGGGGGACCTTGCTGCCCTGCAGGATTTTAAACCATGACAGCATCATGTGTTACTAATGTAGTCTTTGTGACTGTGGTCCCAGCTCTCTTCAGGTCATTGACCAGGTCCTCCTGTGTAGTTCTGAGCTTTCTCAGAATCATCCTTACCCCACAAAGTGAGATCTTGCATGGAATCCCAGACTGAGAGAGATTGACAGTCATCTTGCGTTTCTTCCACTTTCTAATAAATAATCATAACAGTTGTTGTCTTCTACCAAGCTGCTTGCCTGTTATGCTGTAGTCTATCCCAGCCTTGTGCAGGTCTACAGTTTTGTCCCTGGTGTCCTTAGACAGCTCTTCGATCTTGGCTATGGTGGACAGGTTGGAGTGTGATTGATTGAGTGTGTGAACAGGTGTCTTTTATACAAGTTCAGACAGGTGCAATTAATACAGGTAAAGAGTGCAGAATAAGAGGGCTTCTTAAAGAAAAATTAACAGGTCTGTGTGAGCCAGAATTCTTGCTGGTTGGCAGGTGTTCAAATACTTATTTGCAGCAGTAACATCCAAATAAATTATTAAAAAAAATCATACAATGTGATTTCCGGATGTTTTTTTTTTTTTTTTTTTTAGATTATGTCTCTCACAATGGACATGCACCTAAGATGAAAATTTCAGACCCCTCCATGATTTCTAAGTGGGAGAACTTGCAAAACCGCAGGGTGTTCAAATACTTATTTTCCTCACTATATATATATATATATATATATATATATATATATATATATATATATGAACAAGAGCAATGCGAGCTTTCTGATGTCCAGGTTCGGATAATTTCCAAAATTCAGTTGGCTCTTCCATGCCCTAATATCTATATGTGGTGCAAATTTGGTGAGAATCCGTGTGGTAGTTTTGTTATAATCCTTAACAGTACAAAGTGAAATCCAGATCCAGAATCTGGATCCAGATCCAGATCACCTCCAAAATTTAATGAAGTCTTCCAAGGTGTAACACCAATGTATGGTGAAAATGTGGTGAAAATCCGTTGAAGTAGTTTTGAGGTAATACTCAAAATCTGACAAAGTGAAGCTCACAAATTGAAATCCTGATCCAGAATCCACATCTAGTTCACCTCCAAAATTCAGTGGAGTCTTCCATGCCCTAATATCTATCTGTAGTGCAAATCTGGTGAGAACCTGTGAAACAGTTTTGATATAATCCTTCAAAGCCTACATAAAGTGAAATCTTGATCCAGAATCTGGATCCGGTGTCACAGACTAAACAGTACCCACTAAAAATCTGTCCGCCCTGCCTTCACTGCGCATGTGTCATCAGCTGCGGTTCACCGATTATGTCCTCATTTCTGCTTAAAACTGATATCTGAAGCTTTTGTACAACAATCATTGTAATTTATAAATAAAGTATTCGTTGATTATCTACCATAATTAGTGTAATTAATAGTGCAGGTTATAAAATGATTGACTGAAATGTAAATAAAAACAGAATACAATGATTTGCAAATCCTCTTCAACTTATATTCAATTGAATACACCACAAAGATACAATATTTAATGTTCAAATTGATAAACTTTATTGTTTTTGTGCAAATATGTGTTCATTTTGAAATGGATGCCTGCAACACGTTTCAAAAAAGCTGGGACAGTGGTATGTTTACCAGTGTTTTGGAACTGAGGACACTAATTGTTGAAGCTTTGTAGGTGGAATTCTTTCCCATTCTTGCTTGATGTACGACTTCAGTTGTTCAACAGTCCGCGGTCTCTGTTGTCGTATTTTGCGCTTTATAATGTGCCACACATTTTCAATGGGCGACAGGTCTGGACTGCAGGCAAGCCAGTCTAGTACCCGCACTCTTTTACTACGAAGCCACGCTGTTGTAACACATGCAGAATGTGACTTGGCATTGCCTAGCTGAAATAAGCAGGGACGTCCCTGAAAAAGACGGTGCTTGGATGGCAGAATGTGTTTGTGCTCCAAAACCTGGATGTACCTTTCAGCATTGATGGTGCCATCACAGATGTGTAAGTTGCCCATGTCATGGGCACTAACACACCTCCATACCATCACAGATGCTGGCTTTTGAACTTTGCACTAGTAACAATCTGGATGGTCTTTTTCCTCTTTTGTGTGTCTTGTATAATGGCACTACCTCTGACCTTGCTGACATGAGATTTGGGGTTCCACAGGGATCTGTTTTAGGCCCCTTGCTTTTTTCCCTGTATGTGGCACCCCTTGGGCGTATACTGCAGAGTTTTGTGATTGCCTTTCATTGTTATGCTGATGATACTCAGTTGTACATGCCGATAACTGCGGGAAATCTCAATCAATCAATCAATCAATTTTTTTATATAGCGCCAAATTACAACAAACAGTTGCCCCAAGGCGCTTTATATTGTAAGGCAAGGCCATACAATAATTATGTAAAACCCCAACGGTCAAAACGACCCCCTGTGAGCAAGCACTTGGCTACAGTGGGAAGGAAAAACTCCCTTTTAACAGGAAGAAACCTCCAGCAGAACCAGGCTCAGGGAGGGGCAGTCTTCTGCTGGGACTGGTTGGGGCTGAGGGAGAGAACCAGGAAAAAGACATGCTGTGGAGGGGAGCAGAGATCGATCACTAATGATTAAATGCAGAGTGGTGCATACAGAGCAAAAACAGAAAGAAACAGTGCATCATGGGAACCCCCAGCAGTCTACGTCTATAGCAGCATAACTAAGGGATGGTTTAGGGTCACCTGATCCAGCCCTAACTATAAGCTTTAGCAAAAAGGAAAGTTTTAAGCCTAATCTTAAAAGTAGAGAGGGTGTCTGTCTCCCTGATCTGAATTGGGAGCTGGTTCCACAGGAGAGGAGCCTGAAAGCTGAAGGCTCTGCCTCCCATTCTACTCTTACAAACCCTAGGAACTACAAGTAAGCCTGCAGTCTGAGAGCGAAGCGCTCTATTGGGGTGATATGGTACTACGAGGTCCCTAAGATAAGATGGGACCTGATTATTCAAAACCTTATAAGTAAGAAGAAGAATTTTAAATTCTATTCTAGAATTAACAGGAAGCCAATGAAGAGAGGCCAATATGGGTGAGATATGCTCTCTCCTTCTAGTCCCCGTCAGTACTCTAGCTGCAGCATTTTGAATTAACTGAAGGCTTTTTAGGGAACTTTTAGGACAACCTGATAATAATGAATTACAATAGTCCAGCCTAGAGGAAATAAATGCATGAATTAGTTTTTCAGCATCACTCTGAGACAAGACCTTTCTGATTTTAGAGATATTGCGTAAATGCAAAAAAGCAGTCCTACATATTTGTTTAATATGCGCTTTGAATGACATATCCTGATCAAAAATGACTCCAAGATTTCTCACAGTATTACTAGAGGTCAGGGTAATGCCATCCAGAGTAAGGATCTGGTTAGACACCATGTTTCTAAGATTTGTGGGGCCAAGTACAATAACTTCAGATTTATCTGAGTTTAAAAGCAGGAAATTAGAGGTCATCCATGTCTTTATGTCTGTAAGACAATCCTGCAGTTTAGCTAATTGGTGTGTGTCCTCTGGCTTCATGGATAGATAAAGCTGGGTATCATCTGCGTAACAATGAAAATTTAAGCAATACCGTCTAATAATACTGCCTAAGGGAAGCATGTATAAAGTGAATAAAATTGGTCCTAGCACAGAACCTTGTGGAACTCCATAATTAACTTTAGTCTGTGAAGAAGATTCCCCATTTACATGAACAAATTGTAATCTATTAGACAAATATGATTCAAACCACCGCAGCGCAGTGCCTTTAATACCTATGGCATGCTCTAATCTCTGTAATAAAATTTTATGGTCAACAGTATCAAAAGCAGCACTGAGGTCTAACAGAACAAGCACAGAGATGAGTCCACTGTCCGAGGCCATAAGAAGATCATTTGTAACCTTCACTAATGCTGTTTCTGTACTATGATGAATTCTAAAACCTGACTGAAACTCTTCAAATAGACCATTCCTCTGCAGATGATCAGTTAGCTGTTTTACAACTACCCTTTCAAGAATTTTTGAGAGAAAAGGAAGGTTGGAGATTGGCCTATAATTAGCTAAGATAGCTGGGTCAAGTGATGGCTTTTTAAGTAATGGTTTAATTACTGCCACCTTAAAGTCTGTGGTACATAGCCAACTAACAAAGATAGATTGATCATATTTAAGATCGAAGCATTAAATAATGGTAGGGCTTCCTTGAGCAGCCTGGTAGGAATGGGGTCTAATAAACATGTTGATGGTTTGGATGAAGTAACTAATGAAAATAACTCAGACAGAACAATCGGAGAGAAAGAGTCTAACCAAATACCGGCATCACTGAAAGCAGCCAAAGATAACGATACGTCTTTGGGATGGTTATGAGTCATTTTTTCTCTAATAGTTAAAATTTTGTTAGCAAAGAAAGTCATGAAGTCATTACTAGTTAAAGTTAATGGAATATTCAGCTCAATAGAGCTCTGACTTTTTGTCAGCCTGGCTACAGTGCTGAAAAGAAACCTGGGGTTGTTCTTATTTTCTTCAATTAGTGATGAGTAGAAAGATGTCCTAGCTTTACGGAGGGCTTTTTTATAGAGCAACAGACTCTTTTTCCAGGCTAAGTGAAGATCTTCTAAATTAGTGAGACGCCATTTCCTCTCCAACTTACGGGTTATCTGCTTTAAGCTACGAGTTTGTGAGTTATACCACAGAGTCAGACACTTCTGATTTAAAGCTCTCTTTTTCAGAGGAGCTACAGCATCCAAAGTTGTCTTCAATGAGGATGTAAAACTATTGACGAGATACTCTATCTCCCTTACAGAGTTTAGGTAGCTACTCTGCACTGTGTTGGTATATGGCATTAGAGAACATAAAGAAGGAATCATATCCTTAAACCTAGTTACAGCGCTTTCTGAAAGACTTCTAGTGTAATGAAACTTATTCCCCACTGCTGGGTAGTCCATCAGAGTAAATGTAAATGTTATTAAGAAATGATCAGACAGAAGGGAGTTTTCAGGGAATACTGTTAAGTCTTCTATTTCCATACCATAAGTCAGAACAAGATCTAAGATATGATTAAAGTGGTGGGTGGACTCATTTACTTTTTGAGCAAAGCCAATAGAGTCTAATAATAGATTAAATGCAGTGTTGAGGCTGTCATTCTCAGCATCTGTGTGGATGTTAAAATCGCCCACTATAATTATCTTATCTGAGCTAAGCACTAAGTCAGACAACAGGTCTGAAAATTCACAGAGAAACTCACAGTAACGACCAGGTGGACGATAGATAATAACAAATAAAACTGGTTTTTGGGACTTCCAATTTGGATGGACAAGACTAAGAGACAAGCTTTCAAATGAATTAAAGCTCTGTCTGGGTTTTTGATTAATTAATAAGCTGGAATGGAAGATTGCTGCTAATCCTCCGCCCCGGCCCGTGCTACGAGCATTCTGACAGTTAGTGTGACTCGGGGGTGTTGACTCATTTAAACTAACATATTCATCCTGCTGTAACCAGGTTTCTGTTAGGCAGAATAAATCAATATGTTGATCAATTATTATATCATTTACCAACAGGGACTTAGAAGAGAGAGACCTAATGTTTAATAGACCACATTTAACTGTTTTAGTCTGTGGTGCAGTTGAAGGTGCTATATTATTTTTTCTTTTTGAATTTTTATGCTTAAATAGATTTTTGCTGGTTATTGGTGGTCTGGGAGCAGGCACCGTCTCTACGGGGATGGGGTAATGAGGGGATGGCAGGGGGAGAGAAGCTGCAGAGAGGTGTGTAAGACTACAACTCTGCTTCCTGGTCCCAACCCTGGATAGTCACAGTTTGGAGGATTTAAGAAAATTGGCCAGATTTCTAGAAATGAGAGCTGCTCCATCCAAAGTGGGATGGATGCCGTCTCTCCTAACAAGACCAGGTTTTCCCCAGAAGCTTTGCCAATTATCTATGAAGCCCACCTCATTTTTTGGACACCACTCAGACAGCCAGCAATTCAAGGAGAACATGCGGCTAAACATGTCACTCCCGGTCCGATTGGGGAGGGGCCCAGAGAAAACTACAGAGTCCGACATTGTTTTTGCAAAGTTACACACCGATTTAATGTTAATTTTAGTGACCTCCGATTGGCGTAACCGGGTGTCATTACTGCCGACGTGAATTACAATCTTACCAAATTTACGCTTAGCCTTAGCCAGCAGTTTCAAATTTCCTTCAATGTCGCCTGCTCTGGCCCCCGGAAGACAATTGACTATGGTTGCTGGTGTCGCTAACTTCACATTTCTCAAAACAGAGTCGCCAATAACCAGAGTTTGATCCTCGGCGGGTGTGTCGTCGAGTGGGGAAAAACGGTTAGAGATGTGAACGGGTTGGCGGTGTACACGGGGCTTCTGTTTAGGGCTACACTTCCTCCTCACAGTCACCCAGTCAGCCTGCTTTCCCGACTGCTCGGGATCTGCCAGGGGGGAACTAACGGCGGCTAAGCTACCTTGGTCCGCACCGACTACAGGGGCCTGGCTAGCTGTAGAATTTTCCACAGTGCGGAGCCGAGTCTCCAATTCGCCCATCCTGGCGAATTGGAGACTCGAATTGGAATCTCACTCCCATAAAATCCCTGGAGTACTGTCTTCTATCAGTGAGAAGTTGGATGTCTAGTAACTTCCTACTTTTAAACTTTGATACGACTGAAATGATGGTTCTTGGTCCAGTGAGACATCGGTATCTGTTGTGTGGGCCGCCAGAAGAGGAGGTACTGCTGGCCCACCACCAGAGGGCGCCCTGTCTGGAGTGCGGGCTCCAGGCACCAGAGGGCGCAGCCGCCTCACAGGAGCAGCCAGGGTGACAGCTGTCACGCATCACCGGCAACAGCTGTTACCAATCATCTGATCGGCAGGAGTATATCAGCAGGACGACGTCTCCACCTCTTTGCCGAGATATCGTTCTACCTGGAAGGTAATAATCTCAGCTGACTGCTTGACAGTAACCTTTGTGATTTTTGTGAGTGATTGCAGACTTTTTTCTCCAACGAGAGGTGGAGGTAGCTTCCCTGCCGTGCAGGTTGCTGGGTGCAAACGCGCCCACGTTTAATTGTGTTCTTGTTCCTCGCCAGCAGTACCAGGTCCGACACGCGGAGGCAGTGGCCACCTGGGAGTTCGGGACTTGGCGGCTCCAGTATTCCCGGGCTCCTGTGGCGGAGGAAACCGTGTGGTTCCGGTTCTGCTTTGGAGAGGCGTCTCCTGTCTTCGAGCCTGCCCACACGACACCTTTGTGAATTGAATTTTGTCCATTGTTGTAATTTGTTGTATTTGTTGTGCACGTTCGCAACAGTAAAGTGTTGTTATTTGACCTATTCCATTGTCCGTTCATTTGCGCTCCCTGTTGTGGGTCCGTGTACTTACACTTTCCCAACAGGCATCAGTATAACCAGCTGGCGCTCAGCCTGGGTTCGTGTGTCATACATCATACGGACAAAATGAGGAACCTTGGGGTAATTTTTGATCCCACGTTGTCTTTTGACCTCCACATCAGGGATGTTACTAGGACTGCTTTTTTCCATCTGAGAAATATAGCAAGGATCCGCCCCATCCTGTCCATGGCTGATGCTGAGACCCTGATTCATGCTTTTGTTTCTTCTATACTATATTATTGTAATGTTCTATTTTCAGGGTTACCACAGTCCAGCATTAGGGGTCTTCAGCTGGTTCAGAACGCTGTCGCCAGACTTCTGACACGTAGCAGAAGGTCTGAACATATCACACCCATTTTGGCATCTTTGCATAGGCTCCCTGTCTCTGTGAGAGCAGATTTTAAGGTTTTGCTATTGACTTATAAGGTTGTTCATGGACTGGCGCCATCTTATCTGGCTGATCTGGTGGAACTCTATGTGCCGGTCCGGGCTTTGCGGTTGCAGGATGCGGGACTTCTCTGTGTTCCCAGGGTGAAGAAGAAGTCAGCAGGTCAAAGAGCCTTTTCGTATCGTGCACCCACCCTGTGGAACAGTCTTCCTGCGACTGTGAGGCAGTCTGAGTCCGTGGACATTTTTAAGTCAAGACTCAAAACCTATTTTTATTCTCTTTCTTATGAACAGTTTTTATTTTTATTTATTTGATTCTTTTATGTCTGTTTTTATTTATGTATTTGATTTTTTTTATTATTATTTTTAATTATTTATTCAATGTTATGTTGACTTGTTTTATGTAAGGTGCCTTCATCAGACCACAGCACACTTTTCCACTATACGTCTGTCCATTTCAAATGAGCTCGGGCCCAGAAAAGGCAGCAGTGTTTCTGGATGTTGTTGATGTATGGCTTTCGCTTTGCATGGTAGAGTTTTAACTTGCACTTGTAGATGTAGCGACGAACTGTGTTAACTGACTGCTGTGTTTTCTGAAGTGTTCCTGAGCCCACATGGTAAGATCCTTTACACAATGATGTCGGTTTTTAATGCAGTGCCGCCTGAGGGATCGAAGGTCACGGGCATTCAGTGTTGGTTTTCGGCCTTGCCGAAAGTTCTCCAGATTCTCTGAATCTTCTGATTATATTATGGACTGTAGATGATGGAATCTGTCAATTCCTTGCAATTGAACATTGAGAAACATTGTTCTTAAACTGTTGGACTATTTTTTCACACAGTGGTGATCCTCGCCCCATCTTTTCTTGTGAATGGCTGAGCCTTTTGGGATGCTCCTTTTATACCCAATCATGACACTCACCTGTTTCCAGTTAACCTGTTCACCTGTGGAATGTTCCAAACAGGTGTTCTTTGAGCATTCCTCAACTTTCCCAGTCTTTTGTCACCCCTGTCCCAGCTTTTTTGAAATGTGTTCTGGGTATCCATTTCAAAATGAGCAAATATTTGCACAAAAACAAAAAAGTTTATCAGTTTGAACATTAAATATCGTGTCTTTGTGGTGTATTCATTGGAATATAGGTTGAAGAGGATTTGCAAATTATTGTATTCTGTTTTTACTTACATTTCACACAACATCCCAACTTCAATGAAATTGGGATTGTAGTTGTGGTCATGATATTTAGCATGGAGTAACCTTGTACATGTTGTATGTGCATCTTTATGTTTTAATGTGTCAATAAAGATTATAACTAATGATATTATTTGTATAGTCTAATTTAGAAGAGTGAAATAAATAAAAATGAAAAAGTTGATTTAATTCAATAAAGGTTGATTTAATTTTTAAAAAATCAGAAATAATGACTTTTTATAAAGAAAAGTCCCCCCCCCCCCCCCCTTTTTTTTTAAAGCAGCCCTGACTAACATATTCTGGTGTAGTTTAAATAAGCTTTGAAGAATCTCATTGATCAGGTGTGGCCTGCAAACAGATTTGCCATTTGAAATGCTGAGTAATGCTGCCAGTGAATCCAAGCAGATGACTTGGTGACTGAACTTCACCTCCACTACCCATCACAGTGTAAGCAAAATTGGTTAGGAGTTCCACAGAAAAGACGGTGAAATGATCTGGTAGCCTTTTTGTTCTCTGTCTCTTGTTCTGTCTCTGTTCTATCCTTCTGCTTGGGTTTTCTCTGTCCTGTTGTTTCTTGCCTTTCTCTCCTGGCTCTTGGTGGTGGGTGTCACCCTCTGTCTGGCCACACCCCGGTTCTGGGAGTTTTGCCACACACCTGTTCTTAGTTTGCAGTTAATCACCTGGGTGCTTTATAAGCCTCACAGTTTGTCTCTGTCCTTCGCCAGATCAGTGTGCCTTGTGCCTCTTTCCAGCTCAGTTCCTTGTGTTTTTTGCCTTGATTGCTTCATCATGTTTTTTGATTACCTGCCTGTGTACCTCGATCACTCCTAAGCCTGATGATTTTGTTACTGTGGCTTCTTTTGGACTGCTTATCTGTGTACCGACCCCTGCTACTGAACCAAGTAAATGCTTTTAGTCCACTGAGGTGTGTCCTGCATTTGTGTCCAGCCTGCTTCACCAGCCAACTCTGATAGATTGATCTGGCCAACTATGGACGCAGCGGACGCAGACGCTTTCCAGTGGTCGGTACACCACCACAGCCAGCAGCTAGCTCAACAGGAGGACCAGCTTTCCACCCTGAACACTGGTATTAGCGCACTAGTTAAGCGACAAGACTCTTTCATGACCTCCGTGAGCTCTCAGATGGAGCAACTACTGTCAACCATGAAACATCAGCCTATGACCAACATGGTTCCTGTCGTCTCACCATTTCTGGGACCGTCAGCAGCCCCGCCGGCTTCCGTACCCATCTCTGACATCTGTAATCAACTCTCCCGACCTGAGCGGTTCTCTGGAGAGTCGGGACATGAAGCCCTTTATTACACAGTGTGAGTTACATTTCGACTTGATGTCACCAATGTTTCCGTCTGAAAGGGCGAAGATAGCATTTGTGATCACCCACCTGACTGGCCGGGCAGCAGCGTGGGCTATGGCTGAGTGGAGTCGCAATTCGCCATCTTGCTCCTCCCTCGCAGCCTTCACCAACTGTCTGCAGCAGGTATTCCAACACACCTCTCTGGGGCACAAGGCGGCGCGCTCGTTGATGAAGCTAAAGCAACGCAATCGCCGGATGGCTGACTACGCCATAGATTTTCGTACTTTGGCCGCAAAGAGTGAATGGAACCACGCGGCGCTCCACGATGTGTTTTTCCATGGCCTGAATGACAGCATCCAAAGTCTGCTCATAGCGGTGCATCTGCCCGAAAATCTTGATGCCCTCATTGCACTGCCAATCCGAACCGATCGTCACTTATCTGACCAACCTCGCCGGGACTGCCATCATCCCGCTCCAAGGGCTGCCTCCATGGCCGACCAGCCGTCTACCTCCAGTTACCCAGGAAGCCACACCTCTTCCAGTGCTCCCCAAGAGCCCATGCAAGTGGGAAGAGCACGTTTCTCCAATGAAGAACGAGAGCGACACAGTGTGGAGAGACTCTGTTATTACTGTGGTCAATCAGGTCATGTTCTCACACTTTGTCCGGTAAGGGGTGCCCCTGTGCGGCCGAGATCAGTAGTGCGGGTGAGTCAGAGCTCAGTCGTTCCTTCCTCACAAGATGCTCTTATTTCAGAATTTAAGTCTGATCATGTTAACTTGGCCAACCCTGTGTTTATTGATTTCGGAGCTGATTCTAATCTTATGTTGTCATCTCTTGCCAGGTCTCTCATCCTTAAATTGCACCGGCTATCACCGCCTCTGGTGGTGCATGCCGTGGATGGCCGAGAGCTGGGCCAAATTGAATTTCGCACGCAGTCTGTTAGTATGACCATCCCTGAAAATCATACTGAACAAATTAGCTTCCACATATTTGATAAAATGACTCACTCGGTCATACTGCGGCATCCCTGGCTTCAGTGCCATAAGCCACGACTTGATTGGTCTCGGGGAAAAATTGAGTCATGGGGACCTGCATGTAATGATTCCTGTCTGACAATGTCTGTTGTACCTTCAAGGGTAATAAGGTCAGATCTCGAGGGGGTCCCATCTTGCTATCATGATCTCGCTGATGTCTTTAGCAACACTAAGGCTAAGTCACTTCCACCTCACCGTGAGTATGACTGTGCTATAGACCTTCTTCCGGGGACTACGCCCCCCCAGGGAAAGTTGTTCTCTCTGTCTGCACCAGAGCGTCTAGCTATGAACACGTATATTCCGGAGTCACTCGCGGCCGGGTTGATACCTCCTTCGTCTTTACCTGCAGGGGCAGGATTCTTCTTCGTAGAGAAGAAAGATAAGGCCACTGCGAATACCTTGTAATGCCGTTTGGTCTTACTAACGCTCCTGCTGTGTTCCAAAGTCGTGTAAATGACGTATTGTGTGAGTACCTTAACAGATGTGTCTTTGTTTATCTTGACGACATTCTCATTTACTCACCTGATCTGGAAACTCACATCCAGCAGGTCTGGACCATTCTTCAAACTCTTCTGCAAAACGGTCTTTTTGTCAAAGCCAAAAAATGCGAATTCCACCATTCCACAGTATCATTCTTGGGATTTGTAATTGCTGAGGGGAAGATCCAGATGCATCCTACTAAGGTTACGGCGGTTCGAGATTGGGTGGTTCCGAGTTGCCGTAAGGACGTCCAGAGGTTTGTTGATTTTGCCAACTTCTATTGTAAATTTATCCATAACTTCAGTACCATCGCAGCTCCTCTACATAATGCTACCTCCTCGCTACGGTCTTTTGTATGGACCCCAGAATGTGAGGAGGCATTCCAGAACCTAAAGCATCATTTTACAATGGCCCCAGTGTTACTCGTTCCTGACCCGGCCCGGCAGTTCGTGGTCGAAGTTGATGCATCTGACATTGGAATTGGGGCTGTTCTCTCTCAAACAAAGCCCAGCGACAATAAATTGCATCCCTGTGCATTTCTGTCCAAAAAACTTACTGCTGCAGAAATTACAGCATCGGAGATCGCGAACTGCTGGCGGTCAAAGTGGCCTTGGAGGAGTGGCGCCATTGGTTGGAGGGGGCACAGCTGCCTTTCCTAGTTTGGACCGACCATAAAAATTTAGCCTATCTCCGCACAGCGAAACGGCTTAATGCTCGACAGTCCAGGTGGGCCATATTCTTCAGCTGGTTCAATTTCGTGTTATCTTATCGTCCAGGGTCTATGAATGGGAAGCCAGATCCTCTTTCCCATCTTGGTGACTTTTCTGATTCCGCGCCTAATCCGGAAACCATCCTTCCCGAAACCTGTTTTGTGTCTGCACTTACCTGGGATGTTGAAGCGAAGGTAAGGGCAGCGCTAGTTAATACTCCAGTTCCCTCGGACTGTCCCTCTGGCAAATTATTCGTCCGACCCCTCTTAGGGGTGAGGTAATCCGTTGGCGACATGATAGTCAATTCTCATGTCATCCAGGTATCCAGAGAACCATGTTTCTGTTAAAGCAGAGATTTTGGTGGCCACTAGGGCTGTCACGATTAGTCGACATTATCGCTAATGTCGACAATGAAAATTTGTCGACACGTATTTTCATTGTCGACAAATCGCCCAGTCATGTTTTACCATTCAAAATCTGTATCATTTTGGTCCGGCGACATGTTTTGTGGAAGCGCTAACTGCAACAGGAACTTGGGGAGCGGTGTTTCCTCAAGGGAGAAGCGGATACGGTAGCCAAGTAATTTTTTTTTTTTCCTACGCAAAGACTCTGCTACAACGCACTCGTATAAACAATGGCGGAGCAGCAACAGCAGGGAGCCGAAGCGGAGTTAACAGAGAAATTTAGAGCAAGACCAAAACAATCCAAAGCATGGGAGCATGTCACAGAAAACAAAGCCGCCAGGTCACTTACATGCAGACTGTGCAAAGTCGTGCTAGCAGCACTACAGTCATGCACGAGCACCTGAAACGCAAACATCCCAGGGCAGCTGAATCCACTCCAAACAACACAAGGTAATCTAGCATGTTTAGCTACCCAACAGTTATTGTGTATGGATATATGTAAGGATTAAACAACGAGAAGCCGTGCATTATACGGTTTGAATGCACGACGCGGACGCGAAGCAGAGTGTTGTTACTCCGCGAAGTGCATTCAAACCATATAATGCACGGCTTCGAGTTGTTTAATCTGCTTATACCATGGTCCCACACAGTGAGCTAACACACATATTTATTTAAGTTAACAGAACTTGATAAAAATGTGTGAGTATTTGGGACTATTTTATGTTTTGTCTCTGATGCGCTTACCGAGTCTGTGGGCTTGCGCCGTAGTGGGCTTGTGCCGCAGCGGGCCACTCTCTTGGTCCTCTCAGTTACCATGGATAGAACTAGCCCACAACAGCCTTCCTACGTCTGCCTCTGGTTTTTCACCATTTTATGTGGTTTTTGGTCATCAACCATCCTTGTTTAATTCCACAGCTCTACGTTCGCCGGTACCTGCAGCTCTGGGACTCATCTTACGTTGCCGACGAACCTGGGAGCGGGCTCGGAGAGCCCTGTTGCGGTCTTCACAAGCATACAAGGCTGCAGCGGATCGCAAACAGTCGATCGCACCCTCCTACGGCTGGGATGAGTTTGGCTTTCCATGCACCACCTGTCACTGCGAGGAGTGCCTCAGGAACTGGCTCCAAGGTTCGTTGGCCCATTCCCGATATCCAAGATCATTAACCCTGTCTCTGTCCGTCTCCGCCTTCCAAGGTCCATGAGGGTTCACCCTACTTTCCATGTCAGCTACCTGAAGGCTGTGCGGTCCAGCCCTTTGTGTCCACCGGCCGATCCCCCACCACCCACCTGCTTTGTGGATGGGGGGGCCCGCCTTCATGGTGCGGCTCCTTCTGGATTCCCGGCGGCGGGGTTGTGGTTTCCAGTATTTGGTGGATTGGGAGGGTTATGGCCCTGAGGAGCTGTCCTGGATTCCCTCGCGGTTTGTTTTGGACCCCGCCCTTATTTGTGAGTTTCATGCTTCTCACCCTTCTGCCCCTGGGCCATCGGGGGGTCGGCCCTTGAGCGGGGGTACTGTCAGGTTCCTGGTTTTATGGGTTGTGGTTGTTTTCTCTGTCTCTTGTTCTGTCTCTGTTCTATCCTTCTGCTTGGGTTTTCTCTGTCCTGTTGTTTCTTGCCTTTCTCTCCTGGCTCTTGGTGGTGGGTGTCTCCGTCTGTCTGGCCACACTCCGGTTCTGGGAATTTCTCCACACACCTGTTCTGAGTTTGCAGTTAATCACCTGGGTGCTTTATAAGCCTCACAGTTTGTCTCTGTCCTTTGCCAGATCGGTGTGCCTTGTGCCTCTTTCCAGCTCAGTTCCTTGTGTTTTTTGCCTTGACTGCTTCATCGTGTTTTTTGATTACCTGCCTGTGTACCTCGACCATGCCTAAGCCTGATGATACTGATGTTACTGTGGCTTCTTTTGGACTGCTTATCTGTGTACCGACCCCTGCTACCGAACCAAGTAAATACTTTTAGTCCACTGAGCTGTGTACTCGCGTCCTGCATTTGTGTCCAGCCTGCTTCACCAGCCAACTCTGATACTTTTTATGATCAGCTTAGGAAACTGTGGAATCTAAACTACTGCTCCTGTCATTTCTGTAACTGGATATTTAGATCCATCTGTAAATACTTGAATCATATCCATATATTTTATATTACGGTACTGCTGAACTAGATTGTTCATCCCACCATAGTTATTACTTTCCTTTGACAATTTCTTCATCTCAAAGTCTACTTGGGGCATAGGAAAAAAACAAGGGCAATAACAGACAATGGTATAACATAACTATGTGTTAACTTAGACAAGCCTACATTCCTAGCATGATTATTTCCTCCCCAACTAAAACTTTTAGATGTAATTTTGCCATGCTCCCAATATGGGTTTTAAACAGATCTGGTAGGATGGGTCTTTTTGTGGCCTTGTAAATTTATCCAATACAGTTGTCCCTCGTTTATCGTGGGAGTTACGTTCTAAAAATAGCCCGCAATAGGCGAAATCCGTGAAGTAGTCAGCGTTATTTTTTACAATTATTATAGACATTTTAAGGCTGTAAAACCCCTCACTACACACTTTTTACACTTTTCTCAAACAGGCATTAACATTTTCTCACTTTTCTGTCATGTGTAAACACTCTCAAAGTTCAAACATTAGTAGAAAAATAAGACCAACCTGTTTTCAGGCCCAAACATTTGTTTGAGAAATAAAAATAGAACGTTTTCCTATAAATAATTATGATGGCTTTTAGAACTAACAAATTTAATTTTAATGATCAACCTACGAGGTTGGACACATAAGAAATTATTAATAGTAACTGACCAGTATTTCACAGTTCATCTGATCGCGCCTCTTCGTCGTGGCGCCACGCTGCAGCGTCTTTTTCCACTGAGTCACACCTCGCTGCAGCTGTCTTTCTCCGAGTGAAGAACACATTTATGGGCAGTTGTTGGTGCGCTTTTTTATTCTCGGTGAGAAGATTCTTATAAACAGACACGCAGAACACAATGCGCGTACTCTCCCTTCGTGGTGCCGCGACCGGCCTGCTTGATGAGGACGCAGAACACAGTGCGCTGATCTTGGAGGGCCTGATCTTGAATCACATCGGGCTTTTATGGATGAGATCCCTTACCAAAAAGTAGTACATACAAGTATGTTTCAAGTATACCTCCAGTTTACTTTTTATATACTTAGTACTATTTTTGGTAAGGGATTTGGTGGCTGATAATAATACATAATCGAAGCAGATCATATTATGGCAGCATAGATATGCTTCAGAGACTTCATACTAGCTACTTCCTACCAAACACCTCATTATGTTTGCTGCCTTTTTACATCTTTTAACAACTCTCTGGACATGCTCTCCAAAGGTCAATTTACAACCCATCCAGACAACAAAAAACCACACTGTTTGAACTTGTTTAACTGACTGCCTATAAAGATTAATTGGAATTGGTGGATTATTATGCTTTTTGGCCTGTTATGGATGCTGTACCGGACCGTCGTGGTCCTCGAAGGAGCTGAGATGGAAGTCGAGGCTCTTAGTTTTACCAGTTGATTTACACTCCTAACCTCGCCTGTGTCCATGAGCTATGGGTAATGACTGAAAGAATAAGATCGCGGATGCAAGTGGCAGAAATTAGATTCCTCTCTTGGGTATCCGGACTTGCACTCCTGCACAGGGTGAGAGGCTCAACTGTCCAGGAGGGACTAGGGAGTACAGCTGTGGCTTGTTTGCATCGAAAGGAGCCAGTTGAGGTGGATCAGGCACATGGTGAGGATACTCCCTGGTCATCTCCCTAGGGAGGTCTTCCAGGCATGTCCAGTGAGGAGCAGGCCCTGGACAAGACCTAGGACACGCTGGAAAGATTACATTTCCCAGCTAGGTTGGAAACACTTTGGGATCCACTGGGAAGAGTTACAGGACTTGGCCAAGGATAGGGAATTGTGGAATGAGCTGCTTGCTCTTCTGCCACAGCAACCCATACTCACATAAGCGGGTGAGAATGAATGAATGAATTTGTTTGCCTAAAATCAGGCTGCTGATGGCACAGGAAATTCTACTGTCATAAATGTTTTATTTACAGATTTACTGAATAGATTTATAGATCTCTGTTTCAGGTGGATTCATTTCTGTTTTTCTTTTCAGATGTTTTTCTCTTCAGTCTAAAGCTGCTCTTGAAGTTTTGTCTGGTGAGAAGAAACTAGAGACACCAGCTCTTCAGCTCTCTCAGATCAGATTTTGAAAGTCATCTTCTGCATCCTGGTGAGTTTCCCTGTGAACATCATGTCCTGTCAGTGTAAACCACACACTGTGCAATTTGTATTCCTGAGGATTAATTTGGGTGTTGATGTTGAACAAATACAGTGCTCCCAGTCAATCCAAAAATATAATAAATAATAAACCTCAATTATAAACCTTGATAATAAACCTCAAACCTGAATGTTTTTAAAAAGTGAGTTTTAGCTTTCTCAGGGGAATATGTGTGTGCACACAATTATTAGGCAAATTTTAACGTATGTAATTATTCGGCATTCATTCATTTTCTATACCAGCTTATTCTATTAATAGCAGTGTTGTATAGTAACGAAGTAAAAATACTTCACTACTGTACTTAAGTAGGTTTTGGGAGACTTTGTACTTTACTTGAGTTTTTTAAATTCGGCTTACTTTCACTTTTACTTCATTACATTTCCAACCTTAATTGCATACTTCTACTCTGATACATTTTCTATGTGCCATGCTGTTACTCGTTACAAAAAAAAAACAAACACACAGGAAAAAAGTCGTGTTTTCACCCAGAGACACCACTGATTACTAGTGTAACCAATTACTAGATTTGTCATGAGGCATATCCGGTAGGCATTTTTGCAGTTGCGCACTTGGGGGGTGTTTGTCAGGAAAATGATAATTTCTCTACATTGATTACAGACCTGCAGTGGGTCTGTAATCAACTTTTCTGCAGCGTGGCTGTGCTTTGAACCTTGAACCAATCGAAGCAATGATTCGCAGATCGAAGCAGTGCCTCGATCTATGCTTCGTGGAGTCATTGTTTTATTTCACTTTATCCTAATTTTTCCCTGCTAAAACCCTGAAAAGCATATGTCTATGAGTAATATTTAATATTTTTATGTTAAAACGACCTGTTATGGTCTTCTGAAACAGTTGATAGATGTATTTTATAACTGAAAAACGGGACCGATGCTAACTCGTTTGCATGTCTATGGCGTTGTCAATGTTAAAGTTAGCATTAAGCTGTTCGCATCAGCACGTTTGTGTTGATTTGTTTTCTGTATAATTAATGGCTCAGCGTTCATTGTCGTAAAAGAGTAAAATTGTAATTTTTTAAATTTATTTTTACCATGGGCCACTCGATCCACAACATTGACATCAGAAAACCGCTCACTCACACGACGCCACACACGCTGTCTGCCATCTGCCCTGGACAGTGTGAACCGGGATTCATCTGTGAAGAGAACACCTCTCCAATGTGCCAAACGCCAGTGAATGTGAACATTTGCCCACTCAAGTCGGTTACGACGACGAACTGGAGTCAGGTCGAGACCCTGATGAGGACAACGAGCATGCAAATGAGCTTCCCTGAGACAGTTTCTGACAGTTTGTGCAGAAATTCTTTGGTTATGCAAACCGATTGTTTCAGCAGCTGTCCGAGTGGCTGGTCTCAGACGATCTTGGAGGTGAACATGCTGGATGTGGAGGTCATGGGCTGGTGTGGTTACACGTGGTCTGCGGTTGTGAGGCTGGTTGGATGTACTGCCAAATTCTCTGAAAGGCCTTTGGAGACGGCTTATGGTAGAGAAATGAACATTCAATACATGAGCAACAGCTCTGGTTGACATTCCTGCTGTCAGCATGCCAATTGCACGCTCCCTCAAATCTTGCAACATCTGTGGCATTGTGCTGTGTGATAAAACTGCACCTTTCAGAGTGCCCTTTTATTGTGGGCAGTCTAAGGCACACCTGTGCACTAATCATGGTGTCTAATCAGCATCTTGATATGGCACACCTGTGAGGAGGGATGGATTATCTCAGCAAAGGAGAAGTGCTCACTATCACAGATTTAGACTGGTTTGTGAACAATATTTGAGGGAAATGGTGATACTGTGTATGTGGATAAAGTTTTAGATCTTTGAGTTCATCTCATACAAAATGGGAGCAAAACCAAAAGTGTTGCGTTTATATTTTTGTTGAGTGTATATTAATAATAATAGCAACAACAATAATAGTCTACATAATAGACAGTAGTGTTGTGTGGGCCGCCAGAAGAGGAGGCACTGCTGGCCCACCACCAGAGGGTGCCCTGCCTGAAGTGCGGGCTTCAGGCACGAGAGGGCGCTGCCACCACGGACACAACCGGGAGTGACAGCTGTCACACATCAACTCATGACAGCTGTCACCCATCATTTCATCACTCCATGAAAGCCAGATGTCATCTCCACCTCGCTGCCGAGATATCATCTACCTGTGAAGGTAATTCTCTGCTAAACTGAAAACATTGACTAACAGTCTGAACTTCTTTGCAGCCGTTTTCCTGTAAGTGTTTCCTTATCTGTGGGATTGGCGTTTGGTGTGATCAGCGACGGCTTCGCTTCACCCCCCCCCAACCAGATAAGTGGTTGACAGGAGCTGCACGTGTGTGTGATTAGAGGTGGAGGTGACTTTCCACCTTCTGACTGTTTTTGTTACTGGGTGTGTGCACACACCCACATCTCACTGTTTGTGCTCCTCGCCAGCAGTACCAGATCCGAGAGTCGGGGACGGTGATCACCTGGGAATTCGGGACTTGGCGGCTCAAGTATTCTCCGGGTTCTGTGGCGGTGGAAATCGTGTGGTTACGGCTCTTATCAGGACAGACGTCTTCTATCCTCAAGCCTGCACACACGTCACCTTGGTGTATTGACTGCTGTCAGATTCTGTGATTGTCTGTATCATCGTTGTGCACATTCACAACATTAAATTGTTACCTTTTGGCTCATCTATTGACCGTTCATTTGCGCCCCCTGTTGTGGGTCCGTGTCACTACACTTTCCCCAACAAGTAGTAGTCAATAATAATAATGTTACAATACAATTTTAGAGAAAGAGACAAAAAGAACCTAATGAAACAAAATACAACAGAAAAGATGAAACCATGTAACAATGAAAATAAATAAATACATATAGAAATAAATAACTGTTTCCTGTGAACACCTAGTGAGTAGCCTACTCTCGTTTAGGTTTTGAAACCTTGTTTCTGAAGTGTTTTTGTGTGATGTGCACAATTTTCAGTATTTTAACTAATACTACCAGTCATTTACAAGCCTAGATAAACTTTGTAATATTAAAAAAATCTGTCCATTTTTGATTATTAACATTTACTTGTACTTTTACTCAGTACTTGAGTACATATAGTTGTACATTACTTGTCATACTTAAGTACAATACATACTAGATACTTTAAGACTTTTATTTGAATAGCATTTCAGTCAGTGACTTGAACTTCTACCAAACTCATTTTTTAATGGGTGTCTGTACTTTTACTTAAGTGTGATTTTTCCGGTACTTTATACAACACTGATTAATAGTCACAACGAGTGAGGCCTATCCCAGCGATCATTGGGTGAAAGACGGGATACACACTGGACAGGCTGCCAGTCCATCACAGGGCCAAATATAGACAAACACATTCACATGCTTACTTACACCTGTGCACAATTTAGAGTTTCCAGTTCACCTAACCTGTATGTCTTTGGAACTGGGAGGAAGACAGTATACCCAGAGGGAAACCATGTGAACACAGGGAGAACATGCAAACTCCCCAGAGAAGGTCCCTGGTGGGAAGCAGACTCAGGATCTTCTTGCTTGTGAGGCAACAGTGCTAACCACTAAGTTACCGTGCCACCCTATTTTCCCATTTCACATGTTTATTTTTATTTATTGGTATTAAGTATAACAAATAATACAAATGACAAAGAAATACTTTTGGCATTTAAAAAGTATTTAGTGGCCCATATATCCACCCTTCTTTTTAATAATTGATTTGTTGACAATCAACTTTTCATGTGGCAGCAAGCACACCTTCCCAAAAGCTGTTCAAAGAGCTGTATTGTTTTCCCTCGCTGTAAAGCTCATGTGTAAAGTCTCGGGCCCACCGAATAATAAGCCATGCATGGGTGTATCAGCAATTATTTGAAGAATGATCCACGTTTTAAGCCGTCACATATCCGCTACTAAGGGCCTCTATGTGCCTCTCTATACTTCACATGTGCCATTTGAGCCCCGTCCAGCCTCGAGTGGCTCATGTCGCCGCATATGATCCATGTAGCGCCATGATAATACAACGTTGGTGCACGTTTAGGCATGGGTTTGGCCCAAACCTCCAGCCCTCCCACACTTGATCCCTTTAAAGTGTGGGTTTTCAATTCACAGCATCCATTCAAGTAGCTGCCACATTTTTTAAATGCAGTCCAAAAAAAGGTGCTGCCCTGAGTGAGTGTGTGCTCTGGAATACAAATTCTGACAGGGATAACTACTTTGGCAAGACACTGTACACTGCACGACACTGTGTGCCAGGCAGGCTGCAGTTCACCTGTGTTCCAGAGTTAAATGCAGCAGTTCTGTGCATTCATCCACAAAAAAATCTTTATTTCTTCCACAGCTTACAGTCACCATGATACAACTTTTAACTTTGTGTTATGTCTGCAAAATCGCTCTTTTGCGCGCTCTCGTTCTGTGTTCCTGGGCAGCTCTGCACTCCTTCTCACGGCTTCACTGGCGTTATTTCTTCCACGGCTTTAAATAATCCAACTTTTAACTTTGTGTTCGTCTGTTATTCACTGCAAAATTACTCTTTTGCGAGCTTGCGTTTTGCGTAAATGCTCGTATTGGGTGCCAGTCATTCCATCAGTGTTGGGGAAAGTGTAATGCACGGACCCACAACAGGGGGCGTAAATGAACGGTCAATAGATAAACCAATAAATACAATTTATTGCGGTAAATGTGCACAACAGGTCGAATACTGCTTTTAGACAGTCAATCACAAAATACAACTGGTGACGTGTGGGCAGGCCCGAGGGTAGGAGACACCTATCCAGAGAAGAGCCAGGGCCCACAAGGTTCCGCCGCCAACGGAGACCTGCAGTATGCCGAAGCCGCCAAGTCCTGAGTCCCCAGGTGGCCTCTGCTTCCAGCTGTCAGATCCGGCACTGCTGGCAGGAACAAAAACAGGTTAATGGTGGGTGTGTGGACACCCAGTAAGCAGTCAGCAAAAAGTCACAATTCCTTCCTGAGGGAAAAATCCACCACTCCCAGAAACAGGAACACTGAGAACGTGCAGTACCAATAGTACACTTAAGGTTCAGGAAAGTGAGGAGCAGGAAACACCAACTCCCTCCAACCTCCACAAAACCCATCTCCAAGCTGCGAGCATACAAAGGTTACGACTGCAAACTCAGTAGTAAATAATGTGCGAATGGCACAGAAACGGCTGAGAGGTTACCTGTGAGGTAAGCTGATATCTCGGCAGAGGTGTGGTGTCTCCTCCAGGCTTTTATGGTGCTGATGATGATGAATTGCTGACAGCTGTCAGTCCTGGCTCCTGCGTTGGCCAGCAGTACCTCCTCTTTGGGCGGCCCACACAACAGGACCCCCCCCTCAACGGGCGCCTCCTGGCGCCCGACCAGGCTTGTCGGGGTGTCGCTGGTAGAAATCGGCCAGGAAGGCCGGATCTAGGATGAAGCTCCTCTTCACCCAGGAGCGTTCTTCAGGTCCGTATCCCTCCCAATCCACCAGATACTGGAGACCCCGACCCCTCCGGCGAACATCCAAAAGCCTGCGGACAGTCCACGCAGGCTCGCCATCGATGATGTGGGCAGGAGGCAGCGCTGGTCCGGGGGTGCAAAGGTCCGAGGTGTGATATAGTTTAATCCTGGAGACGTGAAAAACTGGATGGATCCGCAGTGAAGCTGGGAGTTTGTTTCACTGCGGCTGGACTGATGACTTTGGCGATCTTGTAAGGTCCAATATACCTGTCCGTCAGTTTTTGTGACTCCGTAGTGAGCGGAATGTTCTTGGTTGACAGCCAGACCTCCTGCCCGGGCTGGTATTCTGGGGCCGGGGCGTGTCGGCGGTCTGCATGGTTCTTTGCCCTCGTCCGGGCCTTCAGCAGGGCAGAGCGGGCTGTTCGCCACACCCGATGGCACCTCCTGAGGTGGGCCTGGCCCGAGGTAACCCCAACCTCTCCCTCCACAGCCAGAAACAATGGGGGCTGGTACCCCAAACACGCTTCGAACGGGGAGAGGCCGGTTGCAGACGAGACTTGGCTGTTGTGAGCGTACTCGATCCAGGCCAGATGTTGACTCCAGGCCGTCGGGTGCGCGGATGTCACACATCGTAAGGCCTGTTCTAGCTCCTGGTTGGCCCGCTCTGCCTGTCCGTTGGTCTGAGGGTGGTACCTGGACGAAAGGCTCATGGTGGCCCCCAGTTCCCTACAGAAACTCCTCCAGACTTGCGAGGAGAACTGGGGACCACGATCCGAGACGATGTTCGTTGGGATACCATGCAGACATACGACGTGGTGGACCAGGAGGTCTGCAGTCTCCTGGGCCGTCGGGAGCTTCGGAGGGCCCGAAGTGGGCCGCTTTGGAGAAACGGTCCACTATCACCAGGATGGTTGTCATTCCCTGGGATGCAGGGAGACCCGTGACGAAGTCCAGGCCGATGTGGGATCAGGGGCAACGAGGCACTGGCAGCGGCTGGAGGAGTACCTTCTCCGGTTAATGGACAGCCTTGCCCCTGGCACAGGTGGTACAGGCCCGGACATACTCCCGGACGTCGGCTTCCATAGACGCCCACCAGAACCGCTGCTGGACCGCTGCCACGGTCCTTCGCACCCCTGGATGGCAGGTGAGCTTAGAACCGTGACAGAAGTCCAATACTGCAGTCCTAGCGTCTGGTGGGAC
This sequence comes from Thalassophryne amazonica, assembly GCF_902500255.1. Classification (NCBI taxonomy): domain Eukaryota; kingdom Metazoa; phylum Chordata; class Actinopteri; order Batrachoidiformes; family Batrachoididae; genus Thalassophryne; species Thalassophryne amazonica. The sequence continues at coordinate 31,494,775 of NC_047114.1, read as the reverse complement.
GTACATACAGTTTGATGGTCCACCGCCGGGGTCCGGGTGACGCATCAGGGCCTCCCTGACGATGTTCTCCACATCCCACGTCAATGTGGCGATGATAGTGGACTCCAGGATGATGTTTTCAGGTGGATCCGACAGCTCCGTTTTGACTTCCTCTTCGTGCACCCGGGACAATGCTTCTGACCGCTGGTTCTTGGTCCCGGGGCGATAGGTGATCCTGAAGTCAAAACGCCCAAAAAATAAGAGACCAATGGGCTTGCCTGGGGTTCAGACGCTTAGCGGTCCGAATATACTCCAGGTTTCGATGGTCAGTGAAAACCGTAAATGGAACCACAGCTCCCTCCAACAAGTGTCTCCACTCCTCCAGGGCCTCCTTCACCGCCAGGAGCACCTGATTGCCGACGTCATAATTCCGCTCTGCCGGGGTCAACCTGCGGGAGAAATAGGTACACGGGTGGAGAACCTTATCGGACTCCCCGCCCTGGGAGAGCACAGCTCCTATCCCTGAGTCAGAGGCATCTACCTCCACAACAAACTGGCGGCTAGGCTCGGGCTGCACCAGAACTGGCGCAGTAGAGAACTGGCGTTTCAACTCTCTAAACGCGGCTTCGCACCGATCCGACCAGGTGAAGGGAACTTTTGGGGAGGTCAGGGCTGTAAGGGGACTAACAACCTGACTATAGCCCTTGATAAACCTCCTATAGAAATTAGCGAAGCCGAGGAACTGTTGCAGCTTCCTACGGCTTACCGGTTTGGGCCAATCTCTCACCGCCGCTACCTTGCCCGGATCGGGTGCGACGGAGTTGGAGGAGATGATGAAGCCCAGGAAGGACAAAGAAGTACGGTGGAACTCGCACTTCTCGCCCTTCACAAACAGCCGGTTCTCCAACAACCGCTGCAGGACCTGACGTTCATGCTTCACATGAGTCTCAGGATCCGGGGAGAAGATGAGAATATCGTCTAGGTATACGAAGACGAACCGATGCAGGAAGTCCCGCAAGACGTCGTTTACCAATGCTTGGAACGTCGCGGGGGCATTAGTGAGGCCGAACGGCATGACCAGGTACTCAAAGTGACCTAACGGGGTGTTAAATGCCGTCTTCCATTCATCTCCCTTCCGGATCTGAACCAGATGATATGCATTCCTAAGATCCAATTTAGTAAATATTTTGGCTCCATGCAGGGGCATGAACACTAAATCCAATAGGGGCAACGGGTATCGGTTGCGAACCATGATCTCATTCAGCCCTCTATAATCAGTGCATGGACGGAGTCCGCCGTCCTTCTTGCCCACAAAAAAGAAACCAGCACCTAACGGGGAGGAAGAGTTCCAGATCAACCCGGCAGCTAAAGAGTCCCGGATGTAGGTTTCCATTGATTCGCGCTCGGGGTGTGAGAGGTTATACAGCTTGCTGGACGGGTACTCAGCGCCCAGGATCAAATCAGTGGCACAATCATACGGTCGATGCAGGGGAAGTGTGAGTGCCAGATCTTTGCTGAAAACGTCAGCAAGATTGTGGTACTCAGCCGGCACCGCCGTGAGATTGGGAGGGACTCGAACCTCCTCTGTAGCAGTCGCACCGGGTGGGACCGAGGATCTTAGACACTCCCGGTGGCAGGTTTCGCTCCATTGAGCCACAACCCCAGACGGCCAATCGATCCGGGGATTGTGCTTACTAATCCATGGATAGCCCAAAATAACTCTGGAGGTAGAAGGTGTTACAAAGAACACGATCTCCTCCCTGTGGTTTCCAGACACAACCAGTGTTAAGGGCTGTGTCTGGTGTGTGATTAATGGAAGAAGGGTGCCATCTAGTGCCCGTACCTTCACTGGAGAAGGAAGGGCCACTAGAGGGAGCCCTACCTCCTTAGCCCATCTGCTGTCTAGCAGATTCCCCTCTGACCCCGTGTCGATAAGTGCTGGGGCATGAAGGGTTAAATCCCCACTGAGGATCATGACTGGGACTCGTGCAGATTTACGTGCACTTCCCGCGGGTGTGTTATGGCCCATAGTTAGCCCAGTCTCTAAGGGCGAGTGTTAACATTTTGACCGTTTGGGGCAGTTTTTCTGCGTGTGCTCCTTCGAGCCGCAGTGAAAACATTCCCCACTGACCAGCCTCCTTTGTCTATTTTCTGATTTTATCTTGGCCCTGCTCGTTTCCATAGCAACGTCAGCAGGGGGAGCTGTCATCACGTGGAGCGCTCTGGCTTTGGAGCGTGGGGAAGGCGGCGCCTTTTTGGACCCGGAAGGAAGAGGGACGGCTCGTGCCTGGCCACGCTCCTCGCCTTGCTCCCGTTGACGTTCCTCTAATCGGTTGTCCAACCGTATAACGAGGTCGATAAGCCCGTCTAATTCCCGCAGCTCGTCCTTAGCCACCAGGTGCTCCTTAAGGACCAGAGACAGTCCATTTACAAAGGCGGAGCACTACCGTATTCCAGCCGGCTCTCGCTGCCGAAATGCGGAAGTCGACTGCATACTCAGCCATGCTCCGACGCCCCTGTCGTATTGACAGCAGCACGTTTGAAGCAGTTTCGCCTCGATTCGGGTGATCAAACACCTGTCTGAACTCCCTCACGAACCCAGTGTAAGTCGTTAGAAGCCGTGAACTCTGTTCCCAAAGCGCCGTAGCCCAGGCGCGTGCCTCACCTCAAAGCAAATTAACGACATAAGCCACCCGGCTGGAGTCAGACGCGTACATGACGGGACATTGTGCGAAGACCGAAGACGAGCGAGCACTGCAATAAGAAGTCCGCGCACGTCTCAACACAACCTCCATACGGCTCCGGGGGGCTAATGTATGCTTCAGGGGACGGGGGGGGGGGGGGGGTTCGTTGACCGACCACTGGAGGGTCTCTGTTCACAACAGGTCCGCAGGAGGAGGAGCAGCAGCTGCGCCCTGTGTGCGCTCTTCCACCTGAGCGGTGAGAGCCTCCATCCTACGATCGAGCAGTATGTTCTGCTCGGTCACCAAATCCAGCCCAGCAGTGAGGATGGTTAATATTTGCTGCAACTCACCCAATCTGCCTCCTGCTGGAGCCTGTGCACCTTGCGTCTCCATTGATTGTTCAACAGATGGTCTGTGCCCCACGGAGTCCATGACGCTGGCCGAGATATCCTGTTGGGGAAAGTGTAATGCACGGACCCACAACAGGGGGCATAAGTGAACGGTCAATAGATAAGCCAATAAATACAATTTATTGCGGCAAATGTGCACAACAGGTCGAATACTGCTTTTAGACAGTCAATCACAAAATACAACTGGTGACGTGTGGGCAGGCCCGAGGGTAGGAGACGCCTATCCAGAGAAGAGCCGGGGCCCACAAGGTTCCACTGCCAACGGAGACCTGCAGTATGTCGAAGCCGCCAAGTCAGGAGTCCCCAGGTGGCCTCTGCTTCCAGCTGTCAGATCCGGCACTGCTGGCAGGAACAAAAACAGGTTAATGGTGGGTGTGTGGACACCCAGTAAGCAGTCAGCAAAAAGTCACAATTCCTTCCTGAGGGAAAAATCCACCACTCCCAGAAACAGGAACGCTGAGAACGTGCATTACCAATAGTACACTTAAGGTTCAGGAAAGTGAGGAGCAGGAAACGCCAAGGCCCTCCAACCTCCACAAAACCCATCTCCAAGCTGTGAGCATACAAAGGTTACGACTGCAAACTCGGTAGTAAATAATGTGCGAACGGCACAGAAACGGCTGAGAGGTTACCTGTGAAGTAAGCTGATATCTCGGCAGCGGTGTGGTGTCTCCTCCAGGCTTTTATGGTGCTGATGATGATGAATTGCTGACAGCTGTCAGTCCTGGCTCCTGGGTGGCAACTGCGCCATCTGGTGCCTGAAACCCAACAACAGGCAGGGCGCCCTCTGGCGTTGGCCAGCAGTACCTCCTCTTCGGGCGGCCCACACAGCAATCGGTACGCACACACAACGGAGCTCAACAGATTCATTAACAAGATATTTAATCTATCATAGACATACTTTTACAGCTAGGAATGAACATTCAACTGTTTTATCAAGCTATTAAAACATTAAAAATAGTTACCTTAAGTTGTTCCAAAATACATTCCTCATTGAGCAGGAGACGGGAAAAAAGCATCCAGATGAAACAGTCTTCTGTGATTCCAGAAGCAATTAGAGATGTTTTCAACATCCAAGGTTTGCCAGAAAATGATTAATCTGCTATAAAATAATTATTTTATATACAGCATCTGGTATGTTGTGGTTAAATTTTGAACATCTTGAAATTAGCGCCACACTCACAGATGAGCCTTGTTAGCTGAATATACTGCCTCTAAGAGCCTCTCAGAGGCACTATTCTCCCACAGTAGCTGAATAAATCCTCTCGTAGCAAAAGAAAAACATGCCACTTCACCCACTTTTGCCACGATTTTTGTACTGGTGCCTGTTCGGGGTCTCTACCAGATCACGATATTATCAAAATACCTGTATAACACATTTTGTACATGCACCTGTAATCACGTCCTGTGTTTATATCAGCATTTGATGCTGCGAGCTGTTAGCTCACTGTTTTGCGCAGCAGATCTGAGTTGTAGAACCTTCTGTGTCTCAGAGCAAGGACACAGAGAGCAAAGAGCAGAGCGCAGAGTTTACTAACATATTTTTAAACTTTTCTTTTCTTTCAAACTATGAGCCACTCTATGAGTTTTTTCGTTGTGGTTAAACTAATAACACAGCTGCAGACATGCGACACGTTAATACTAAAGCTTTTTTTTACCCTCAAATACGCCTAATGTCGCTTTCGAAGGACGTTGTGAAGTAAAAAGTGCTGATAAAACCCTCTTACCGCTCAATTAGGTCATGCTTTCCATATAAATACATAACTTCTCCATTCTACCTGCTCAGAGACTGCAAACCAGGGGCGAATCCAGACAGAAAGAGGGTGTTGTGGGGGATGGAGGAGCGTGCCCCTCAATACCCCTCAGTTAAAGGTCCACTTTTGAAGACACTTTCTGATACTAATAGAATACTATTACTATAATAATAATAATAATAATTAATAATATTTTTTAACAACTAAAATGTTTAAATCAGTATTACTCTGGGCCTGAGTTTTACTGCAGTTCTGCACTGCTTAATTGATGAGCTATATAAAATAAGTTTACTTAATTTAAACTAATGTCTATGCTCAGGCATTACTAGGTCTGTTTAGGGCTCTCACTTTAAAATCAGGTCATGTAGAGTTCAGGAAGCCGCCGCCTTCTATCAGCTGTTTCCGTTAGGGGTCACCACATCAGATCAGTCGTTTCCATCTCACCCTGTGCTCAATTTTTCTCTGTCACACCAACCACCTGCATGTCCTCCCTCAGCACATCCATAAATCTCTTCTTTGGCCTCCTTCCTCTCCTGCCTGGTGGCTCCATGCTCAGCGTCCTTCTCCCTATATACCCTGGGTCCCTCCTCTGCACATGTCCAAACCATCTCATCTTGCCTCTCTGACTGTGTTTCCAAACCGTCCCACCTGAGCTGTCCTTCTATGTTCATTCATAATCTTGTCCATCCTCGTCACTCCGAAAAAGAATCGCAATATCTTCAGCTCTGCCACCTCCAGCTCTGTCTCCTGTCTTTTTGTTAATGCCACCGTCTCTAAGCCATACAACGTATCTGGTCTCACTACTATCTTGTAAACTTTCCCCTTCACTCTTGCAGATATTCTTTCAGTCATAAATCACTCCTGCCACCTTTTTCCATTCACTCCACCCTGCATGCATTCTCTTCTTGACCTCTCTGCCACATTCTCCATTATTTTGGACAGTTGACCCCAAGTTTTTAAGCTCATCTACTTTCACCATTTCTACTCCTTGTATTTCTAACCTTGTAACTGCACTGTTCTGCTGGGCTTCCTCTCATTCACAAACATGTATTCAGTCTTGGTCCTGCTGACTTTCATTCCTCTGCTTTCCAGAGGTTATCTCCACATTTGTAGGCTCATTCTGCTCTCTAGTCTCATTACAGATTACAATATCATCTGCAAACATCTTAATCCATGGAGACTCCTGTCTGATCTCATCAATCAACCTGTCCATCACCATTGTGAACAAGAAAGGACTCAGAGCTGATCCTTGGTGTAATCCCACCTCAACCTTGAATGAGTCTGTCATTCCTATAGCACATCTTACCGCTGTCACACTGTCCTTATACATGTCCTCCACTACCCTCAACTACCTCTCTGCCACTCCAGACGTCCTCATACAATACCACAACTTTTCTCTTGGTACCCTGTCATAAGCTTTCTCTAAATCCACAAACACACAATGTAACTCCTTCAGAGCTTCTCTGTACTTCTCCATCAGTACTCTCAGAGCAAACATTGCATCTGTAGTGCTCTTTCTCGGGATGAAACCATATCGTTACTCACAGATCTTCACCTGTTTTGTAACCTTATTATCTACACTACTCTTTCCATAACTTCATGCTGTGGCCAATCAGTTTTATGCCTCTGTAGTTACTGCAGCTCTGCACATCATCCTCATTCTTAAAAATATGAACTAGCACACTTTGTCTCCACTCCTCAGGCATCCTCTCACTTTCCAAGATGTTATTAAACTGTCTGGTTAGAAACCACACTGCCATCACTCCTAAACATTTCCATACCGCCACTGGAATGGCATCCGGACCAACTGCCTTTCCATTCTTCATCCTCTTCAGAGCTGTCCTCACTTCATCCTTCATATTCTCTTGCACTTCCTGATTTACTTTTTCCAGATCATCTTACCTTTTCTCTGTCCCTCCACTTTCTCAACACACACTAATGAACACTTCCAGTTGATTAAACCTGTATCTTACTCACTCTACTGGCTTCCGGTTCTTTTTCAGATTGAATTAAGATTTTAATGTTTGTTTTCAAAGCTACTTATGGCTTTGCACCATCTTACTTGTCTGAAATTTTAACTCTCCACACTTACAATAGGATGTTAGGGGTGTCTGGTTAACAATACTTAAAAGTGCATCCAGAAAGTAGTCACAAAACTGCACCTTTTAACACATTTTGTTGTGTTACAGCCTTATTGACACCCACCCCCTAAAAAAAATTTCTACACACAATATCTCAAAATGACAATGTGAAAAACTTTTTTTTTTTTGTGCGCGTGAGATTTTTGCAAATTTGTTATGAAAAAAAAAAATAGAGCTGCTAGAGCTGGCCACCCGCCTAAACTGAGCGATCCGTGAAATACCATGGGGCTGAATACTTTTGCAACCCACTGTATATGGCTGTGATGCTATCCACGCTCTGATTGGCTGATTTCTGGTCTGATATTTTCCCATATCAGATCATTTACCATGACATTTGGTCTGGAACGTGTATCGCATTAATTACAAACCAGAAAGATAAAAGCACGATTCGAAAAACCAAGTTGGACATGAACATACTCCATAAATATCTAAACAGCATTGGAAAAACCCACAAATTGAAAGCTTACCAGCTAAAAACCGGACCATCTGTTTCCAAGCTCTTCATGGAGGTTAAGCGAACAGGTCTGACTATGAGCTGTCAGCAGCTTTCATATTTGGGTGATACCTTAATTTTGCATGTTTATATAGAGTAGTCATATAATAAATGAATTTTTAACCTTGGTTGCTCTGTCTGTACGGGAATATGAGACCTCTGTGTTTTTCGCACGGACGTAGCTAACACTCTGTCTGTACTTACACCTCAGTCTGATGTTTTCCCGTATAGACCTTGTGCTCAGTTAATAATCCTTTAAAATATTTTAGTTCTTTAATATTATTATTATTATTATTGTATAAGTAGCAGTAGTATTTAGGAGTATGAAAAAAATGTCTTAAAAGGGCACTTTTAATCTAGGTGTGCTGTGACGCGGGGGGGGGGGGGGGGGGGGCGCGTCTCCTCTCCCCCAACAACATCCTCTTTCCATCTAGATTTGCTCCTGGTTTGCATTCTTAGAAAGAAGAATGAGAACATGTGAATTTATGCAGAAAGCAAGACCTGATTGACAGGTAAAAAGGTTTTATCGATGCTTTTTACGTCATGTCGTCCTCAGAAAGAAATTTTAGGGACTTTTGGGGGAAAAAGGATGAGTATTTCTTGTTCATGCATCGTCAATCTTTAGCTGTTTTTTGATTAACCACAGTGAGGACAATCACAGAACAACACAGAGTTTTAAAGAAAAGGAAAGTGTAAACATGTCTTTGTAAAGCTCACTGCAGGTGTGTTGTCATCACTGCGCTTTGAGACGGAGAGACGGCAACAACTGTTTTTTCAGATCAGAGTTGCTGCGCAAAACAGCAGATGAACAGCTCACAACATCAAACAATAAATGTGAGTGAAGTGGGTGGTTCGGCTGGCTCTGGGGCCACTTTTAATGCCGTGTGATCTACCCACACTATCTTTGTGATCCACTGGTCGATCATGATTGAAGTATTGGGCACCCCTGCACTAGACAATAGAGTTGTGAATATGTAGAGTCTGGGTCCATTTCAGTGTGTGAACTCTAAACCAAGCAGTCCTAATCTACCATTCCACAGCATCTGTTCCACACTCAATACTGTGCTTAATGTTATTAATTTGTTTCCTTCCTGTTGACGAGGGAAGAAGAAATGTTCGCTGGACAGCAGGAGTTGAAAATGAATGTTGACCAGCAAGATATTAAAGAGGAACAAGAGAAACTTTGGACAAGTCAGGAGGAAGAGCAGCTTCACCAGCTGGAGGATGCTGATATCACCAAGTTACCTTTCACTGTTGTTGCTGCAAAGACAGAAAATGAAGACAACCCACTGACATCACACAGTCATCAAAGCTTGAGTTTTGATTGGTTGCAGAACAGTAATAACTGTGCTAGCAATAGCAGCTGTGAGATGGTCAAGAAACAGCTCAATTGCTCTGAATGTGGAAACTCATTTGTTCCCATCAACTATTCAGAGGAAAACAAGAGAGTTCAAGCAAGTGAGAAGCTTTTAAACTGTCCTGAGTGTGATGAAAGGGCGAGGCAAAAGAACAGTCTGAACACACATGCACAAAGTCACGTCATAAAGAATTTGTTTGGCTGCTCTGAATGTGGTAAAAGATTTGTGGAAATGGGTATTCTAAATAGACACATGAGAGTGCATACAGGTGACAAATCATTTGGCTGTTCCGAGTGCATTAAAAAATTTAGAGACAAAAGCCATCTAAAAGCACACATGAGAATTCATACCGGTGAGAAACCATTTTTCTGTTCTGAGTGTGGTAAAAGATTTGGACAAAGGGGAAATTTAGAAACACACATGAGAATTCATACAGGTGAGAAACCATTTGGGTGTCCTGAGTGTGTTAAAACTTTTCGAGACAAAAGCCATCTAAACGCACACTTGAGAATTCATATCGGTGAGAAACCATTTGTCTGTTCTGATTGTGGTAAAAAGTTTAGAGAACACAACCATCTTAATGCACATATGAGAATTCATACAGGTGAGAAACCATGTGTCTGTTCTGAGTGTGGTAAAAGATTTAGAGAAAAATACACTCTGAACAGACACATGATAGTTCATACAGGGAAGAAATTACTGGGCTGTTCTGGGTGTAGTAAAATGTTTGGACAAGAAAGTGATTTGATAAAACACCTTAGAAGTCACACAGGGGAGAAACCATTTGGCTGTACTGAGTGTGGTAAAAGATTTGCAGTAAAAAATACTCTGAAAACACACATGAGAATTCATACAGGGAAGAAATTATTTTGCTGCTCTGGGTGTAGTAAAATGTTTGGACAAAAATGTGATCTGATAAAACACTTGACCATTCATACAGGAGAGAAACCATTTGTTTGTTCTGAGTGTGGTAAACAATTTAGAGAAAAAAACACACTGAACACACACATGAGAATACACACAGGAGACAAACCATTTGTCTGTTCCGAGTGTGATGAAAGATTTGTACGAAGAAGCAGCCTTAACACACACATGAGAGTTCATACAGGTGAGAAACCATTTGGCTGTCCTGTGTGTGGTAAAACATTTCGAGACAAAAGTAATCTAAATGCACACATCAGACGACATAGAACTGAGAAACCATTTGATTGTTCTGAGTGTAGTAAAAAGTTTAAAGAAAAAAGTGATCTGAAGAGACACATGATAATTCATACAGAAGATAAACCATTTGGCTGTTTTGAATGTGGTAAAAAATTTCGAGAACGCAGTCATGTAAATGCACACATGAAAATTCATACAGGTGAGAAACCACTTGCTCTGAGTGTGGTAAAAGATTTAGAGGAAAAAAACACTGAATACACACAAGAATCCACACTGGAGGCAAACCATTTGGCTGTTTTGAGTTTGGTGAGAGATTCTTACGAAAAGGCACTCTGAACACACACGCGAAGTAATGAGTCTGAGAAACCATATGACTGCCCTGAGTGTGCCTGGTGATGTAGAGATGAAAGCAATTAAACCAAATTCATATGACGTCATACAGGAAATAAATTGGCCTGTTCTTTCTGCTGTAAAAAAATGGAGACAAATTCATAGCAAGTTCTGTTGGCTTCTCACTTTTTTTTCCTTTGGGTCCCCACAGGAGATCCAGTACGGCTCTGCCTGTTGAGACAGCACATATTTTGTGTTGGATACCTTTCCTGACACAACTCCATATCACGTAGAGAATGGGTATGGCTGGTCTTGAATTGGGAATTATGGAGTGTATAATGAATACTAAATATATTGTCAATATTGAATGGTCTCACATGGTGCAACATAAAATGTAAGAAATTTAAATATATTTAGTATCATGTTAATATTAATATTGAAACACTGCATGAGCAAACCGTAAAATGATGTAATAAATAATTAATATAATATTAGTATTATTCATATGGATTCACCAGGGGCTCCAGAAAATATGTAAGGAATTGAAATGTACTCAATACTGAGTCACCTTCTAAGGGCACACAATAAAATATTGCAGACCAGAGGTCACCAGCCCTGGTCCTGGAGAGCACCTGCCTTGCATATTTTCCACAGTTACCTACTCAAGTCACAACTGATTTTTTTTTTTAAGCTGTTGTTTTCTAGCTCTTGATTGGTTGATCACACCTGATAGAGTTAATTGTCTGGGAGTGGAACCGGGAGAGTTGGAAAACATGCATGGCAAGTGCCCTACAGGACCAGGGTTGTGACCTCTGTTTTAGACAGAATATAAGTTCAAATATTTAATTAAATTTCAAATTTAGTTAAATTTGAAATTTTATTAAACACATCAAAACAGGGCGCTATCCACTTAGACATGTAGGAACGTTTTGTTCATCAATATTAATCAGTCTTTGATCTGAATGTCTTACGTTCTAGATACAATTGATCAAGCATCTGTCTTCAACACTGGAAACGAAAAACTGCCATAATATTTACACATTTAGTTACATATGTACAAGGATAAACGCAGGTGACTGAGATTTTGAGAACATGAATAATGACTCATAATTTTATTATTGAGACAATCTCTTGATAATGACACATTAAAAAGAAATGAAACAGAAGAACAAGGCACTAAATATAAATGTAATAAGAACAAACCTGTTTGGAATTTAGTGTTGAACTTGGGTTCACAAATTATTATTAAAAATACCAAATAGCCCTTTTGCATTATTGACAACAAAGACCGTCAGGACACTTGGCTGGTTCACTTATCTGGTCCGTTGGATTGGGAGTGGGTCCAGTCCGGTCCAATTTGCTAATGGTCCTTTACGGCCTTCTTTCGTCCTGCGTTGTGGGTTAACCGCCAGGTGACCACAGGCTGGGGCCAGCTTGTTTTGCCAGTAGGACCAAACAATGCTTCGAGGGGTCCGTAGAAAGTGGTTTAAATCAACTCATGGATGAAGCATTAGGTGTTTGTTCTCAAAAATCTTCTGGCCGCTTCAAAACTTGTGGAAGATCGATTTAAAGACTTGGTATAAATTTAGAAAAAGTTCAAGGTTTGGCACAGAAAGTTGTGCAAGAAATTAAAGTTAACAAAAACTCTTTGCATCAAGCGGAAAATATAGGGAATTCAGAGAATCGCAAATTCGCTCTTAATCTGAAAAGCTCAGCTAGGCAAATGTCTTTAAAATGCAGAGAACTTGACTTCAGCCTTAAAAGTTAAGACTGGCGTATTAAAAAATGAAAGTTACAGAACAAAAAGAAACACTGGGAAACAATGAAGCTAAAGGACAAATGAAACCAAAGCCACAAGGTAGGACTTAAAGAGTCAGGAAGAAATGACGAGAGGAAAAAAAGGAGGAATTTTAAGATGGCTGAGAAGTAAAAGTCGTAAGAGTGAAAAATGCCTTAAGAGAGGGAGTGCCTTTTTTCAGGGTCTTTTTAAAGGGAGCTATACCTGGTCATAATCTCTGCCCATTTGATGTTCGGTTTCGTCTCCAAAGAAAGTTATGTGAAAAAACACATCAGATACAATGAATAACATACACCTTCTTTTCTTCTTTAACTAACAAAATATGAGATGACTTAAGTTTTCTGAGTACATCCTAGAACTTGAAAACATTTAAAATAAACACTTTCAACATGAGAATGCATTAATAATTCAAGAAATAACATGACATGCCAAGAGTTACCAAAGAAATACTTACACAAAACAAAAGCACATGTAACAGATTAAAATGGAATATAAACTCTGTCTTTTGATTAATTATAACGAGAAAAAGACATAATTTTTCTCTGGGTACAAGAGTTTATTTGCATATTGGGTTGTGTCCGTGTTATTTCCTCCAGGTGGTGCTGTGGTCACAATGCAAAGTGGACATTTTATGACCTTTTGATTCTTTGTGGTGTGGCTGGTGGACATGGCCGGCTTTACTAATAAAACCTGAACAAGCATGCTTTGAAGGCCCCTTCTGGAGATGTGAGAGGCTATAAATTGATCAGAGAGTGCTTGGAAGTTGATATTTCCTGGCACCATATCAACAAAGGTCTTTTTGAAGCAGGAGGACTGTTCGTTTCAGGTCCTGGCCATCCTCTGACTTTAGACAGGTTTCATAAAACTGTCTAATAAAGACCGAACTGGGTTTAACGCGTCCTGGCTTCAGAAGAACCTTTGAAGTATAAAAGTGTTTATTGAAGACTGGTCACGTTTGTGGGGAGGTGGTTCTGTGGCTACCCCACGTCAAGTAATAACACAGTCCTTCATCTTAAGATATTCCAGCCTTAGGGCCCCTTCACACATAACATGATTTAAGCCATCTGGCACATGAAGGAGGAATTGCATGCCATTCGTGAAAAATCATAGCTCCTCCAACGCCTTGTACACGTGTCGCTACAACTATTAGTGCACACCAGTGGCTGAAAAAGAGAGAGTTCCCTGTGAGAGCCCATTCAATCCCTCTCGTGGCAGGTGTCGGCCAAATTCCAGGTCTCACACACAAACATTCAACACTGCTCGCTTGACACTTAGAAAATATGTGGCCATTTGCGCTGTTAACACTGAAACAGTGAGCAGACGATCACTTTCAAGCTGGCTGTGAAATTTGTCTAAGTGCCCCCATGAGTGTGGCGTTGCAAAAATGGACATGACCTTAACAACTGTTCACTGTGATGCGCGTTTTTGCTTGCTGTCCTCACATGGACATACATAAAAACATATATTGCTGCAGTGAGCGAGCGGATGGTGCGCTGTGCACAATGACAGGCTGTCCTAGGTGAAACGGACAGTCAGATCATAACGCAGCGGGCGATCTGAATATCACATCACCCACGTGAGCTCTGTTCCACATGATGCGGTGTCTGTCCTGTGGTGCGCTGTCCACAGGACACGCGTGTCAGGCCAGATGCGCATGTGGCCAGCTCGACACACTGGGCCAGCAGATGTGGACATGACAGGAGTGCCTGACTGCTTCATTCATGTCATTTCATGACTGTACGTCTGTGACCATGGGTCATCTACAGAGGAACAGACGGTTCATACTTGTATTATCCACTCAATAAGAGGGATTCAGTAAAATCTGGTGGTTTTTCTGGTGTGTGGTTTTATTCTTTTTTAATATGTTTATCTCCTTGTTTTCAGGCATTTTATGCACCTTTTATAGTAGTGCAGTGGTAAAGTTTCTGCCTGTCAATCAGAGCTTTTGTAAATTACAGGTTTGAATTCCGCGGGTGGTATTTTTTATTTTTTTTTTTCCCAAAGCAGCTGCACAATGTCATTTCACACACTCATCGTTCACGCCTGCCCAACCCGGTATCCTTCCCGATGTCTGCTCGATGTTTTCCTGCGGGCTGTTTCGCAGTGATTTGCCCTGATTCTTAATTATTTGTGCTATGTGTGAAGGGGCCCTTAGGAAGATCTGGAGAGATGAAAAAGCAAAACATTAATGTACTTTTGATACTGTAAAGATATGTCTGTGGCCAGGTTCACTACATGTCTAAAACACAAGAATTCATACAGAGGAAAAATAATTAGGCCCTCAGACCTACAAATGCAACTTGACCACCCATGGCCTTTTGGGGCGCCTAAAAGATGTGACTTCTGAAATATATGTTGTAAGTTTTCATGAACTGCACACGTTTTAATAACTACAAATCAGTGCATTATTGCATGTATTTCCTTTAGTGACACGTTTTTGGAAAATGGGAATTTCTCACTTAATGCATTGTTAAATATTAACTAGCGTGTTCCCTGTGGAGATATACAGGCTCTAGATTGGGTAGTGAAATAGGTAGCTAACATTTGTCAAGGGTGGTAATACATTAAGCAAAGCTTGTCTAATAAGTTGGAATGGTGTGAGTCCAGAATGTTTTTAGAACCTTATTTTTTTTTAGAACCTTAGACCTTAGACCTCAACAGTTTTTAGAAGAGGAACTCAACCCTTTTATTTGCTGTTAATTATGTAATTTTTAATGTTAATTTACTTTCTTAATGTATTTACAAGTTGCTTAGGTTCTTGTTATCAAATACACAGTTATTATTTTTTTATTATTGTTTTTGTTATTGTCGGACGCGGTCGGAGCACCGACCCAGCGTTTGACAGGACCCAGCATAAAATAAGCAGAGCATGGTTCAAAAGATAGCAGAATTAAATAATCATAGTGAGTTTAGTGATAAACAACCAAAAATGTCCGCGGTCTGGTGAGGTGAAAACACGGCGCGCTCTCAGCAATGCAAACGGTCTGGAGCCACAGCAGTTCGGACCCAGGGACCCCGCCGACACCCCCCAGGTGGCCGCGACAAACCAACTCTGTGAAGAAAGAAAACATGAGGTGAGTCCAACACTCTCCACCCAGAGAGACACAGCTCAAAGGTGCACACAATCAGCAAACACTTCCTGGCTTAAATATATATCAGCTTCTCACCCTGCAGGCACGGAACAACTCAGTTCAAATCTCCACTGCAGCAGAAGCTGATTAGACAATTAGCATAACGTGACAGCTCAATAACACAAGGTGTGAGGGACACTAAATCCACTGTCATTACTTCATAAAAGTAACCAAAACCAAATTACCTCAGGAAGTGTGCTGAAGAGCGTGAGACCTCACCCAATCCTCCTTCACAGACTGTGGCGTCAAACCTGGAGTGGTCTCTGCGTCCGTAGTAGTGAGATTGTTCTCCCGACGCCGATCTCACACGTCTGCTCACAAGGTTGAGTCTCTGGCGATCACACACTGTGCATTCAAGGTTTAAGTGCAGCAATCTCTGATCAATACAGAATACACCACAGCTGTGAGCCCTGATGACCTGCACATGAAAACAAGCCTCAGGTGTTCAGGGTGAGGTCCTAATACTCAGCCACTCAGTCCTGAATGCATACCACCTGGTGGGAGAAACAGAAAAACAAAAACCAAGCCAGCCAAACACCCCAGCACACAACAGTTTTATTACTACTGTTATTTTATTATTTCTATTTTTTCATTTGATTTTTAAATGGACCACAGTGGAAATGTGTTTTCACTTTCTTGTGTCATCCATGTGTTTTTTACGCATTTGCAATTATATTATGTGCTTAGATTGAACTTACTAAATAAAATTACACACACGCTTTTAATATAAAGATGATTTACTGCCCCCTGCTGGACGGCATGGGAGTAAACAATGTAGTTAGCAACGTCCATTGTTCAGTGTTAGCTAATATCCGTAGCTTCTCCAAAAATATTAGTCTTATCAATGTTCCATTTTGGTGCCGTTCATCCTTGACCCAAAATACATAAGCATACCAAATGGCAAATGTCAGCTTTCTCCAGTTTCTCTGTGATCGAAGTTGTACACACACACATGGAGAGCTTTGTGTGTTTTCCGCATTCTGAAGCAAGAAGGTGGCTCTATTTTTAGACAGGGAGAAACAGAGACCTGGCAGAAGATGTCAAATACAATTCATATTTCACTCATAGTACTGGAAATATGAAGCTTAACTCACTTATGGTAACAGCAACATGAGACTTAACTAAATTGACTAAACCAAATGAACTACAAAAAAATCATACAACCTCAATTCCAATGAAGTTGGGATGTGTGAAATGTAAATAAAAACGGAATACAATGATTTTCAAATCCTCTTCAGCCTACATTCAATTGAATAAACCACAAGATCTTTAATGTTCAAACTGATAGACTTTTTTGTTTTTGTGCAAATATTTGCTCATTTTGAAATGGATGCCTTCAACACATTCCAAAAAAGCTGGGACGGGGCAACAAAAGATGGGGAAAGTTGATGAATGCTTAAAGAACACCTGTTTGGAACATTCCACAGGTGAAAGGTTAATTGGAAACAGGTGAGTGTCATGATTGGGTATAAAAGGAGCATCCCCAAAAGGCTCAGCCGTTCACAAGCAAAGATGGGGCGAGGATCACCACTTTGTAAACAACTGCGTGAAAAAATAGTCCAACAGTTTAAGAACAATGTTTCTCAATGTTCAATTGCAAGGAATTTAGGCTTTCCATCATCTATAGTCCATATATAATCAGGAGATTCAGAGAATCTGGAGAACTTTCTACACATAAGCGGCAAGAACGAAAACCAACATTGAATGCCCATGACCTTCGATTCCTCAGGCGGCACTACATTAAAAACCGACATCATTGTGTACAGGATCTTACCGCGTGGGCTCAGGAACACTTCAGAAAACCATTGTCAGTTAACACAGTTCGTCACTACATCTACAAGTGCAAGTTAAAACTCTACCGTGCAAAGTGAAGTCCATGAAACATCCAGAAACGCTGCCAGCTTCTCTGGGCCCGAGCTCATTTGAAATGGACAGACGCAAAGTGGAAAAGTGTGCTGTGGTCTGATGAGTTCACATTTCAAATTGTTTTTGGAAATCATGGACGACATGTCCTCCGGACAAAAGAGGAAAAAGGCCATCCAGATTGTTACCAGCGCAAAGTTCCAGCATCGATAGTGTGGGGGTGTGTTAGTGCCCATGGCATGTGTAACTTACACATCTGTGATGGCACCATCAATGCTGAAAGGTACATCCAGGTTTTGAAGCAACACATGCTGCAATTCAAGCAACGTCTTTTTCAGGGACGTCCCTGCTTATTTCAGCAAGACAATGCCAAGCCACATTCTGCATGTTACAACAGCGTGGCTTTGTAGTAAAAGTGCAGGTACTAGACTTGCCTGCCTGCAATCTATACCTGTCACCCATTGAAAATGTGTGCCGCATTTTGAAGCGCAAAGTACGACAACAGAGACCCTGGACTGTTGGAACAACTGAAGTCGTACATCAAGCAAGAATGGGAAAGAATTCCACCTACAAAGCTTCAACAATTAGTGTCGTCAGTTCCCAAGCGCTTATTGAGTGTTGTTATAGAAGGAAAGGTAACACAATGTTAAACATACCACTGTTGCCAGCTTTTTTGAAACATGGTGCAGGCATCCATTTCAAAATGAGCAAATATTTGCACAAAAACAATAATGTTTATCAGTTTGAACATTAAATATCTTTTCTTTGTGGTGTATGCAGTTGAATATAGGTTGAAGAGGATTTGCAAATCATTGTATTCTGTTTTTAATTTACATTTTACACAATGTCCCAACTTCATTGGAATTGGGGTTGTAACACTAACAACACTGTTAAACTAACATGAACCACAATAACACTTAAAAATCTTGAACTTCCTTGCTGCATTGCAGCACAACATCCATTGTTTACTGGTTAGCTAAAATTGCTAATTTCTCCAAAAATATTTGTCCTATAAGCTTTTTGTTTTTGCAGCGGTCATCCTTGACCCAAAATACACAAGCATACCAAACGGCAAATGTCAGCTTTCTCCAGTTTCTGCATGATTTAAGCTATACACATAGACACACTTACACAGAGGCCCCTTGGCTGTTATAATATAGATGGAACATTCAGTGGTTTGAATGATGTTTTTCATATGACTGAGTTTATAAATAGGTGACATGATCCTTCAAAGGTACACAAATGATGAGTTTATTGCATTGTGAAGATGTTTCATCGAATAAAATTTCTAATGACCTTAATATTTTTGTCATTTTTGTGGTGTGCCCACGGTGGAGGTGGAGCTCAAATGCAGTAGTGTTCAGAATAATAGTAGTGCTATGTGACTAAAAAGATTAATCCAGGTTTTGAGTATATTTCTTATTGTTACATGGGAAACAAAGTACCAGTAGATTCAGTAGATTCTCACAAATCCAACAAGACCAATGCTTGGTCAAGCATTCATGATATGCACACTCTTAAGGCTATGAAATTGGGCTATTAGTAAATAAAAGTAGAAAAGGGGGTGTTCACAATAATAGTAGCATCTGCTGTTGACACTACAAACTCAAAACTATTATGTTCAAACTGCTTTTTTAGCAATCCTGTGAATCACTAAACTAGTATTTAGTTGTATAACCACAGTTTTTCATGATTTCTTCGCATCTGCGAGGCATTAATTTTGTTGGTATGGAACCAAGATTTTGCTCGTTTACTAGTGTGCTTGGGGTCACTGTCTTGTTGAAACACCCATTTCAAGGGCATGTCCTCTTCAGCATAAGGCATCATGACCTCTTCAAGTATTTTGACATATCCAAACTGATCCATGATACCTGGTATGTGATATATAGGCCCAACACCATAGTAGGAGAAACATGCCCATATCATGATGCTTGCACCAGCATGCTTCACTGTCTTCACTGTGAACTGTGGCTTGAATTCAGAGTTTGGGGGTCCTCTCACAAACTGTCTGTCTGCGGCCCTTGGACCCAAAAAGAACAATTTTACTCTCATCAGTCCACAAAATATTCCTCCATTTCTCTTTAGGCCAGTTGATGTGTTCTTTGGCAAACTGTAACATCTTCTGCATGTCTTTTATTTAACAGAGGGACTTTATGGGGGATTCTTTTACATAAATTAGCTTCACACAGCCGTCTTCTAACTGTCACAGCACTTACAGGTAACTCCAGACTGTCTTTGATCATCCTGGAGCTGATCAATGGGTGAGCCTTTGCCATTCTGGTTATTCTTCTATCCATTTTGATGGTTGTTTTCCATTTTCTTCCACGCGTCTGTTTTTTTTTGTCCATTTTAAAGCATTGGAGATCATTGTAGATGAACAGCCTATAATTTTTTGCACCTGCGTATAAGTTTTCACCTCTCCAATCAACTTTTTAATCAAACTACACTGTTCTTCTGCACAATGTCTTGAACGTCCCATTTTCCTCAGGCTTTCAAAGAGAAAAGCATGTTCAATGGGCACTGGCTTCATCCTTAAATAGGGGACACCTGATTCACACCTGTTTGTTCCACAAAATTGACGAACTCACTGACTGAATGCCACACTACTATTATTGTGTTTTTATTAATAGACCAATTTCATAGTCTTAAGAGTGTGCATATCATGAATGCTTGGTCTTTTGGATTTGTGAGAATCTACTGAATCTACTGGTACCTTGTTTCCCATGTAACAATAAGAAATATACTCAAAACCTGGATTAATCTTTTTAGTCACATAGCACTACTATTATTCTGAACACTACTGTATATGTGTGTGTGTGTGTGTGTGTGTGTGTGTGTGTGTGTGTGTGTGTGTGTGTGTGTGTGTGTGTGTTTGTACAGCTGTCATTTACAGGATGCAACAACAAAAAAAGGTTAAAATAATAAGTTGAAACAGACATATGAAAGGTTGTGAAGCAAACACTTTATTATAGTAATTCTCCACCATCAAACAATTTGATCAATTCTCTGTTATTGTGGAGGATTTTAGTCTGTCCTCCACTTGTAAGGTGCTGACACATTGTCCCACAAGGGATGGTCCACAGTCAGCAGAGGAGCCCAATTTGGCCAATGAGAAGAGCAGCGTATGAGGAGCTGTGATAAGGACGCACACACTTCTGGAAGCACTAGCTGCAGGCGGGGTCAGAGAACACCGGCTCATCTGGACCACGGGTGCCAATCAGCTGCTTCAACATGATGAATGCCACGGTGTCAATACCTGCAGAGACAAACACAGAGGACAAAATTTATATATGCAATAAAAGCTAGTCCTGGTCACGGCACACTGGACCAGCTCTACACGCTCCATCGGGTGCTCGAGGGTTCATGGGAGTTCGCCCAACCAGTCCACATGTGTTTTGTGGATCTGGAGAAGGCGTTCGACCGTGTCCCTCGGGGCACCCTGTGGGGAGTGCTCCAGGAGTACGGGCTCCGGGGTCCTTTGCTAAGGGCTATTTGGTCCCTGTACGACCGCAGCAGGAGCTTGGTTCGCATTGCCGGTAGTAAGTCAAACCTTGTTGTGTGTTGGGGGGTTTGGCTGGATATTTTGGTGTTGTTTTCTTTTCTATGCTCTCCAGGTGGTATGCAAACTGTTTTTTTGTCTGTGGAGAAGGTGCTGGCAGAAGAGTCCTTCACCCTCATCAGCATTATTGGCTGCACTTGTGGAGGATGTTCACGTGCAGGCCTAATGACTCGCAGCACCTGTGGATGATGCTCACGTGCAAACTTAAAGACTTTCAGCTGAAGCAGATAATGAGATGGCGTTCTGCATTTAAGCCATGAGTGATTCAAGCAGAATTGCCGGGAACTCGACCTTGTGACGTTCGGTTGTGAGACGCTGAGGACCGCGCCTGGGTTTGACACATCGTGCCTGTGAAGGAAGACGGGTGAGGGACACATGCTGTCAGCACACATCAGAGGTGATGATTGTCTGAATAAGTGTTAACAGTAATTTGATATTTTGTTATGCAGTATATTTGAACATTGATGAGAATTGTGCTGCTCGCTTCTCACTGCCGTGGCGTACGGAATGATGATCCTCCACCTGTTGTGAGAAGCTGCTCATTTACATAAAGCTTAAATTCAGACCTGAATGTGTTGCTGATAGTGTGTGTCTTTGAAGGATATTTGTTGTAGCTGTTGACTTACCTCACCTTTTCATCCTTCAGAGTCTGTTGTGTGGGCCGCCAGAAGAGGTGCTGGCCCACCACCAAAGGGCGCCCTGCCTGAAGTGCGGGCTTCAGGCACGAGAGGGCGCTGCCGCCACAGACACAGCCGGGAGTGACAGCTGTCACTCATTAATTCCTGACAGCTGTCACACATTCTTCATCATCACACTCCATAAAGACCAGACGTCATCTCCACCTCGTTGCCGAGATATCGTACTTCATTGTAGGTAATATCCTCAGCCTTTTTGTGTTTATCTGTAATCTGTACATTGTGAGTGTTTGCAGGCGTACCGGTTCCTTGTTTTGTGGAAGCTGAGTGAGTGCAGGACGGCACTCTTTTTCTGTGAGGGATCACTGCAAACACATCAGCATATTGAGTGAGAGGTGGAGGTGGCATTCCCACCGTTATTGTTACTCGGTGTACACACACCCACACTTGACTGTCTTTGTTCTCGCCAGCAGTACCAGATCCGACAGTCGGGGACGGTGATCACCTGGGAATTCGGGACTTGGCGGCTCCAGTATTCTCTGGGTTCGGTGGCGGAGGAAATCGTGTGGTTCCAGTTCATCTCAGGACAGACGTCTTCTATCCTCGAGCCTGCCCACACGTCACCTTTGTGATTTGACTGTAATTATATTCTGAGGTTGTCTGTATTTTCGTTGTGCACGTTTCACAACATTAAATTGTTACTTTTTGGCTCATCTATTGGCCGTTCATTTGCGCCCCCTGTTGTGGGTCCGTGTCACTACACTTTCACAACAGAGTCAGTTTGTCGTGTCCACCTGGGGGGTGTTTGGCGGTGAGTCTGGGTCCAGAAGCGTCGGGCTTCGATCCATTTGGGCGCTGGAGAGCGCGCCGTCCTTCACCTCGCCAGACAAACGCACATTTATGTTGTACACAATTATTGCACAAAAGGGAAATAAATTTGTTTTGTTTTTGGAACCGCTTTCTGGTTATTTTAGCGCTGGGTTCAATCAGACGCTGGTCACGCTCCTCAACTCACGTCTGCACATAACAAACCTGTTTCCAGTGCACGTTGGACTCCGCCAGGGCTGCCTGTTGTCACTGGTTCTGTTCATTATTTTTATGGACAGAATTTCTAGGCGCAGCCAGGGTGTAGAGGGGGTCTGGTTTGAGAACTACAGAATCTCGTCTCTGCTGTTTGCGGACGATGTGGTTCTGTTGGCTTCATCAAATCAGGACCTTCAGCGTGCACTGGGGCGGTTTGCAGCCGAGTGTGAAGCATCCGGGATGAAAATCAGCACCTCCAAATCTGAGGCCATGGTTCTCGACCAGAAAAAGGTGCTTTGCCCTCTTCAGGTCGGTGGAGTGTCCTTGCCTCAAGTGGAGGAGTTTAAGTATCTCGGGATCTTGTTCATGAGTGAGGGATGAATGGAGCGTGAGATCGATAGATGGATCGGTGCAGCATCTGCAGTGATGCGGTCGCTGTATCGGACCGTCGTGGTGAAGAGAGAGCTGAGTAGGGGGGCAAAGCTCTCGATTTACCGATCAATCTACGTTCCGATCCTCACCTATGGTCATGAGATTTGGCTCATGACCGAAAGAACGAGATCGCGAGTACAAGCGGCCGAGATGAGTTTCCTCCACAGGGTGGCTGGGCGCTCCCTTAGAGATAGGGTGAGGAGCTCGGTCACAAATTATGAAAATTACATTTTTCCCTAAGCTCTACAGTTCGGAATCTCTGCCTTCCAAGGATTTCAAACGCAGCATTAGACTGTGCTATAGACTGATAAGACAGAGCCCAAAATATAATTGAGTAAAACAATAGCTCACCAGTAATGCAGTCCTGCCCTCTGGTGGTGGGAGGAGTCAGACACAGGCTTCATGGATCAGGATCAAACAGGATTGTGTTCTGCAGGACGAAGCAGAACACGATAATATTTCATCCTGGCCTGAGGTGGACGGACTCTGAGGTAGAGAGCCCTGCAACAGGAGAAGAAAAATCCTCCAATAAGAAAAGATTTTCCAAGCAGTTAAAAAGAAGCATCAAAAAAGCAGCAGCATGTTTGTCATGTGTCTTTATTTTGTGAAATTAATAATTTTGTCTTACCACAGGGAGAGGAGAAACAGAAAGAACACTGCAGACAGACACACAGTGACCAGGAGAGGAAACAGGAGCAGGTCGGAGGTGCCGGTGGTCGTCACAGCGCCCCCAGTGAGCACAATCCAGTCATACATCTCTTGTAATTCCCGGGCTTCTTCCCTGTATGCTCCACTAGAGGACGGGGTCACTTACAAGGACACAAAGGACACAGTGATGAGAAGAAGACAGTTGAAGGAGACACGGTTTACAAGATGAAGCAATAAAAAGCAGCTAAACATCAAACTGTGACAAAGCGGTGGCACCTGTGAGGTAAAAGTAGAGGGTGACAACCGGCCCGTCCTCACTGATGACCTGACAGCGATACGTCCCCTCATGCTCCTGCCCAACCGATTGGAAAGAAAACAGTCTGTCCTCCCCCGCCGTCACCTCCTCAAAAGAACCCAAATTGGTGGTTTTCACCTGTGACACACACACACAGATCAGTGATGCTTCTCTGCACAACTGCACACACACATTTCACAGACGAAGGAGCCTGAATGATGTCTGTGAGCAACGTGTACCTTTGCTGCAAAACTCCAGATCCTCACCACCTGACCGCGTACGGAGAACGGGGCGTCGCACCACAGCTGGGCCCTGTAGTTGGCCCCGTGGTCCAACCCAGTCTCCTAAAAGCAGCCGTCAGTCTGCAGCAGCCAAAACATCACTTTGGCCTTTTCCAGTCACTTTCGGGATTGGTCACTCATGGCTGCATGACCATGTGTTGTTGTGGCTCCCCACACTCACATTGACTGAATCTGAGGTAATTGGGTGTGAAATGAATTGCCCTTTTAGGGATCAATAAAGTTGTTTGAATCTGAATCTGAAACCTCAAGCTGCAAAACTGCTCTTGAAACACACATTTATGCTGAAATATGTTCTAATAGTCATAATTTCCAACAATGCCGGGTGCATATACAAAAAAAAAAAAAAAAAAAAAAAGAGTACTTCGAGAGAACATATCTCCACCAAGATTGACATAAAAGACGATAACGTAACGAGAAATATTCATCTTCAAGTTGACAAACTTGGCTTAAAGGTTTAATTATTTTGTTGTGTTCACTCCGTGAGAATGAAAAATATTTTTGTGAAAAATAAAGAGCTGATTCAGAGACCACTTTCTTAATTTACCCCCTTAAAATTCATATTTTTGATCCACAAAATATGGATCTTTGGTAGGAGTCTTAGACAAATTAAATATATTCAAATGTCTCATAATGGTAATACCTGATCCACTAAAAAAATGTATATTTTCCACATCGGCCCAAATATCACGCTACTATCGATTTTCAAGAAAAAGTATCTGTCGATACAGATGATACTTTATAAACATCAAGTATTTTGAAGAAGAGCACTCACCTCTGTCCAGCAAGCGATGGCAGTACTGAGTCTTAGAAAACAGAAGTAGTAGAAAACCAGAAAACCTGCTGCTTCCAGACACGCACACGTAATAAATGGTGTTGACGGTTAATCACTAACGTTTAGACTAAAAACACTTTACAATCGTGCACCTTAAAAGCGTTGCTTGATGGCGCAACAGCGTGTTTTAGGGGAGGGCGGGGGATTTCTTGCACAAACAAACGTTATTTACACTCCAATCCAGCAGGTGTCAGTATTTCACCTTAAACCAGGCTGGCAACCGTCGTAAAAAAAAACCAGAAGAAGAAATAGAAACAAACCACGCTTCGATACACTGAATCCTTTTTGGGTTCATGACTGAGGTCTTCGGTATAAGCGGTAAAATAAAATCTTTATTTTGGAGCATTATACCGTAATTTATTATTTTATGTGGATCTGTTCGGGAATTTTTAAAGGTTGGTACACGGTTTTCATACGATTTACACGTTTAGAACGAACGTTTCGTGCGTTCTTTTGGTTAGTTTAGTGTGACCTGCTTCATTTAGCATTTTCCAGTAAATGCTACAGTGCTGGTACTGCTGGCATATGTTTGTTTTAATACTGTTTTGACTTCTTTCACGCTATTGAAACAATAATGTCCTCAATATAATGCGGAAATGCTTTGATGTTTTAATGCATGTTTGATGTTTAATGTATGACGGGACAAAATAATTTCCTGTGTGTGTGTGTGTGAGAGAGAGGTTTTTTTTAATTGACAGTGAGGCTGAAGATTTTCTGTGATGAATTACCTTTTGATTTGAATTGCTTTAGTCTTTCCAAACATATGACATAACGTTATCATTTGATTTATTCATTATTAAAATAGCATTGTTTGAAACAAGCAATGGTAAATGGACTGTATTTATATCATTCTTTTTCCATCTGAATCAGAAGCTGAAAGTGCTTTACAGTGATGTCTGACGTTCACACCGATGTCAGGGTGCTGCCATGTGAGGTGCTTACTACACACCTGGAGCAACTTGGGGATTGAGGACCTTTCCCAAGGGTGCTTAGTGATTGTCTTGTCTGGCTGGGTTTTGAACCGAGGATCCTCGAGTCTGAAGCCCAGCGCTTAACCACTAGACTATCACCTCCCTATCACCAAGCAATGTACTGCATGTGCATATACAGTTCTTGTGAAAACTGGATCCTTGAAATATTAAGGTCAATACTTGAAATGGAAATGTTCCATATGCACCATGCAACTCATAAATATTTATTTAATGAAGCTGGACCATATTGGAAATGTGCTTCTGTGTGGCACTTCTTAAAGTGCACAAAGCTGCAGGCTGGCAGCGGCAGTGATATTGTTCAAATTTTAAAACTTTTTATGTATTTGACAAAAATGAAAACCCAAACCCTTATCCTAATCATAACATTAATGCTAAACAATTTAAGATAGAATATTTTGTAAGATTGCTAGGCAAGAGAGCATACTGCACAGATCAGATGTACATTCTTGGCAACAGCATTGATTTCTTTATTTTCATGCGAGCTCTGGAATCAAAACAGGTAGTTCTGTTGTGTGGGCCGCCAGAAGAGGAGGTACTGCTGGCCCACCACCAGAGTGCGGGCTTCAGGCACGAGAGGGCGCTGCCGCCATGGACACAGCCGGGGGTGACAGCTGTCGCTCATTACCTCTTGACAGCTGTCACCCATCTACTCAACATCATCTCACTCCATAAAGACCAGACGTCATCTCCACCTCGTTGCCGAGATATCATACTTCATAGGAGGTACTACTCTCAGCCTTTTTTGAGATTTATAAATCTGTGATTGTGAGTGTTTGCAGGAGAACCGGTCGTTTTGGTGGAGGCTGTGCATGACGGCGCTCCTTTTCCTCTGAGACCACTGCAACGTGTTGAGTGTGAGGTGGAGGTGGCATTCCCACCGTTGTTGTTACTGGGTGTACACACACCCACACTTGACTGTCTTTGTTCTTCGCCAGCAGTACCAGATCCGACAGTCGGGGACGGTGATCACCTGGGAATTCGGGACTTGGCGGCTCCAGTATTCACCAGGTTCTGGGGCGGCGGAAATCGTGTGGTTCCGGCTCTTCTCAGGACAGACGTCTTCTATCCTCGAGCCTGCCCACACGTCACCTCTGTGTATTGACTGTTATGATATTCTGTGATTGTCTGTATGTTCGTTGTGCACATTCACAACATTAAATTGTTATATTTTGGCTCATCTATTGACCGTTCATTTGCGCCCCCTGTTGTGGGTCCATGTCACTACACTTTCCCAACAAGTTCAAAGGTTTCAAAACATTTTCCAACAGCGTTTTGACGTTCCTGTGAGTAATTTGCACTATGATGAAAAGTTTTTGTATCCTCCCCACCTACACATTCTATTCATTACCCGAAGCCAATATATGGCCATTGGGTATTGCAAAGACTTGGTGTCTGTCTGTCTGTGTTCAGCATAAGTCCAGTTCCATTACTGCCACAGTCTTGAAATTCATAGGGATCATTCTTGGGACACAGACCTTGGACAAATTTCAAAGCTGACTAACCTTGACATATTTTAAGAGGTTAAAAAGTCTGTTCTGCTTTTTTTTTTTTTTTTTTGAGTGGCAGGGGATGACAGCCAATCAGTAGAGCTGCACCATGATGTCAGTGGCTGGTCTCTTCAAAACCGCTTTGTTTTGTCTTTATATGCATGTCTCATAACAACCCCTGGCAAAAATTATGGAATCACTGGCCTCGGAGGATGTTTATTCAGTTTTTTAATTTTGTAGAAAAAAAGCAGATCACAGACATGACACAAAACTAAAGTCATTTCAAATGGCAACTTTCTGGCTTTAAGAAACACTAAGAAATCAGGGGAAAAAATTGTGGCAGTCAGTAACGGTTACTTTTTTAGACCAAGCAGAGGGAAAAAATATGGAATCACTCAATTCTGTGGAAAAAATTATGGAATCATGAAAAACAAAACAACGCTCCAACACATCACTAGTATTTTGTTGCACCACCTCTGGCTTTTGTAACAGCTTGCAGTCTCTGAGGCATGGACTTAATGAGTGACAAACAGTACTCTTCATCAATCTGGCTCCAACTTTCTCTGATTGCTGTTGCCAGATCAGCTGTGCAGGTTGGAGCCTTGTCATGGACCATTTTCTTCAACTTTCACCAAAGATTTTCAATTGGATTAAGATCCGGACTATTTGCAGGCCATGACATTGACCCTATGTGTCTTTTTGCAAGGAATGTTTTCACAGTTTTTGCTTTATGGCAAGATGCATTATCATCTTGAAAAATGATTTCATCATCTCCAAACATCCTTTCAATTGATGGGATAAGAAAAGTGTCCAAAATATCAACGTAAACTTGTGCATTTATTGATGATGTAATGATATCCATCTCCCCAGTGCCTTTACCTGACATGCAGCCACATATCATCAATGACTGTGGAAATTTACATGTTCTCTTCAGGCAGTCATCTTTATAAATCTCATTGGAACGGCACCAAACAAAAGTTCCAGCATCATCACCTTGCCCAATGCAGATTTGAGATTCATCACTGAATATGACTTTCATCCAGTCATCCACAGTCCACTATTGCTTTTCCTTAGCCCATTGTAACCTTGTTTTTTTTCTGTTTAGGTGTTAATGATGGCTTTCGTTTAGCTTTTCTGTATGTAAATCCCATTTCCTTTAGGTGGTTTCTTACAGTTCGGTCACAGACGACTCCAGTTTCCTCCCATTCATTCCTCATTTGTTTTGTTGTGCATTTTCGATTTTTGAGACATATTGCTTTAAGTTTTCTGTCTTGACGCTTTGATGTCTTCCTTGGTCTACCAGTATGTTTGCTTTAACAACCTTCCGATTTTGTTTGTATTTGGTCCAGAGTTTAGACACAGCTGACTGTGAAAAACCAACATCTTTTGCAACATTGCGTGATGATTTACCCTCTTTTAAGAGTTTGATAATCCTCTCCTTTGTTTCAATTGACATCTCTCGTGTTGGAGCCATGATTCATGTCAGTCCACTTGGTGCAACAGCTCTCCAAGGTGTGATCTCTCCTTTTTAGATGCAGACTAACGGGCAGATCTGATTTGATGTAGGTGTTAGTTTTGGGGATGAAAATTTACAGGGTGATTCCATCATTTTTTCCTCAGAATTGAGTGAGTCCATATTTTTTCCCTCTGCTTGGTCTAAAAAAAGTAACCGTTACTGACTGCCACAATTTTTTTCTTGATTTTTTTATAGTGTTTCTTAAAGCCAGAAAGTTGCCATTTGAAATGACTTTAGTTTTGTGCCATGTCTGTGATCTGAATGAACATCCTCTGAGGCCGGTGATTCCATAATTTTTGCCAGGGGTTGTATTATGTAAAAGATAGCTAGAAATAAATTCAGTTTTTGGAACCTAATAACACTTCTGAACTTATTTCACAGACATTAGTATGGTGATGTCACAGGCTGGTAGCTAGCTGCAAAACTCTGTTTTGTTTGTGTGTAAATATATCGTCTTTGTCATATATTATATAAAAGTTATAAATAAACGCTTCTAAAACTGAAAACGCTCTTTTTGTAACCTGGTAACACTTTGTGGCGTTAGTGTGCATGCTAACTGAAAGTTAACTTCAGCTAACTCAAAGCTAACTTCCTATGGAGTTAAATTTGTCTCATTAACACCAGCAAATGCTCAGAGAGTGATCTACAAATATTCCTGGATTTGCATAACTTCCGCTTTTGTCAAAAGCTCATGTACACACATGCAAAGCTTCCTGCAGCTGTTAAAACATAAATATTGCTTTTGATTGACTGACTGAATAATAGAGGGGCTTTATTGTACATGTACAAATTGTATGTAAGACAACAGGATCTTAATAATTGATTAAACAACTGCAAATTATAAAGAACACAAGGCTCCTGCGGCCGAGGGTATTTTAGCATTGCATCTTGTGACAACTCTCTGGACATGCTCTCCAAAGGTCAATTTACAACCCATCCAGACACCAAAAACAACACTGTTTGAACTTGTTTAACTGACTGCCCATAAAGATTAATT
The DNA here is from genome assembly GCF_902500255.1 of Thalassophryne amazonica. NCBI lineage: Eukaryota > Metazoa > Chordata > Actinopteri > Batrachoidiformes > Batrachoididae > Thalassophryne > Thalassophryne amazonica. The sequence continues at coordinate 31,464,955 of NC_047114.1, read as the reverse complement.
GGAATTGGTGGATTATTATGCTTTTTGGAGAAACATGGCCTGTGATTTATCTACAGAAAAACAGACACCCCACTTATTGCTCTATTTCTCCACTGTTCTGACAGCCATCTGAAGCTTTTTCTCAATAAATGCAGCATTTTGGCCCTTAATCCACAGTTTGCCCCTCTGTGTGTTGCACGAAACAGAGCTTTAGATGTGGCCTATTATGGACGCTGTACCGGACCGTCGTGGTGAAGAAGGAGCTGAGATGGAAGTCAAGGCTCTCAGTTTTACCAGTCTATTTACACTCCTAACCTCACCTATGTTCATGAGCTATGGGTAATGACTGAAAGAATAAGATCGCGGATGCAGGTGGCAGAAATGAGATTCCTGTGTTGGGTATCCGGACTGGCACTCCTGAACAGAGTGAGAGGCTCAATTATCCAGGAGGGACTCAGAGTAGAGCTGCGGCTTCTTTGCATCGAAAGGAGCCGTTTGAGGTGGATCAGGGACCTGGTGAGGATACCCCCTGGTCATCTCCCTAGGGAGGTCTTCCAGGCATGTCCAGTGAGGAGCAGGCCCTGGAAAGACCGAGGACATGCTGGAAAGATTATATTTCCCAGCTAGCTTGGAAACACTTGGGCATCCACTGGGAAGAGTTACAGGACTTGGCCGAGGATAGGGAATTGTGGAATGTGCTGCTTGCTCTGCTGCCACAGCAACCCATACCCGCATATTGGCTAAAATCAGGCTGCTGATGACACAGGAAATTCTACTGTCATAAATGTTTTATTTACAGATTTACTGAATAGATTTATAGATCTCTGTTTCAGGTGGATTTGTGTCTGTTGTTTTTCTTTTCAGATGTTTTTCTCTTCAGTCTGAAGATGCTGTTGAAGTTTTGTCTGGTGAGAAGAAACTAGAGACACCAGCTCTTCAGCTCTCTCAGATCAGATTTTGAAAGTCATCATCTGCACCCTGGTGAGTTTCCCTGTGAACATCATGTCCTGTCAGTATAAACCACACACTGTGCAGTTTGTATTCATGAGGATTGGCTGTTGATGTTGAACAAATACAGTGCTCCCAGTCAATCCAAAAATATAATAAATAATAAACCTCAATAATAAATGTTAAACCTCAAACCTGAATGTTTAAAAAAAAAAAAAAGGTGAGTTTTAGCTTTATCAGGGGAACGTGTGTGCACACAATTATTAGGCAAATATTAACGTGAGTAATTGTTCGGCATTCATTCATTTTCTATACCAGCTTATTCCACTAATAGTCACGACGAGTAGGGCCTACCCCAGCGATCATTGGATGAAAGTCGGGATACACACTGGACAGGCTGCCAGTCCATCACCGGGCCACATATAGATGAACACATTCACGTGCTTACTTACACCTGTGCACAATTTAGAGTTTCCAGTTCACCTAACCTGTATGTCTTTAGAACTGGGAGAAAGCCAGTATACCCAGAGGGAAACCGTGTGAACACAGGGAGAACATGCAGACTCCCCAGAGAAGGTCCCAAGTGGGAAGCAGTCTCAGGATCTCCTTGCTTGTGAGGCAACAGTGCTAACCACTAAGTTACCGTGGAATTGCATACTCTATTTTCCCATTTCACATGTTTATTTTTATTTATTGGTATTAAGTATAACAAATAATACAAATGACAAAGAAATACTTTTGGCATTTAAAAAGTATTTAGTGGCCCATATATCCACCCTTCTTTTTAATAACTGATTTGTTGACAATCAACTTTTTATGTGGCAGCAAGCACACCTTCCCAAAAGCTGTTCAAAGAGCTGTATTGTTTTCCATCGCTGTAAATCTCATGTGTAAAGTCTCGGGCTCACCAAATAATAAGCCATGCATGGGTGTGTCAGCAATTATTTGAAGAATGAGCCACGTTTTAAGCCGTCACATATCCGCTACTAAGGGCGTCTATGTGCCTCTCTGTACTTCGCATGTGCCATTTGAGCCCCGTCCAGCCTCGAGTGGCTCATGTCGCCACATATGATCCATGTAGCGCCATGATAACGCAACGTTGGTGCACGTTTAGGCATGGGTTTGGTCCAAACCTCCAGTCCCTCCCACACTTGATCCCTTTAAAGTGTGGGTTTTCAATTCACAGCATCCATTCAAGATGTTGTCACATTTTTTAAACGCAGTCCAAAAAAAGACGCTACCCTGACTGAGTTTGTGCTCCGGGATACAAATTCTGACAGGGATAACTACTTTGGCATGACACTGGCTGGTGTGCGCAGGCTGCGGTTCGCCTGTTTTACAGAGTTAAATGCAGCAGTTCTGTGCATTCATCCAGCTCTCTGTGACCACAAAAAAACCTTTATTTCTTCCACAGCTTACAGTCCGTGATACAACAACTTTTAACTTTGTGTTATGTCTGCAAAATCGCTCTTTTGCGCGCTCTCGTTCTGTGTTCCTGGGCAGCTCTGCACTCCTTCTCACGGCTTCACTGGCGTTATTTCTTCCGCGGCTTTAAATAATCCAACTTTTAACTTTGTGTTCATCCATTATTCACTACAAAATTACTCTTTTGTGAGCTTGCATTTTGTATAAATGCTCGTCTTGGGTGCCAGTCATTCCATCAGTGAGCACACACAACGGAGTTCATCAGATTCATTAACAAGATATTTAATCTATCATAGATATACTTTTACAGCTAGGAATGAACATTCAACTGTTTTATCAAACTATTAAAACATTAAAAATAGTTACCTTAATTTGTTCCAAAATACATTCCTCATTGAGCAGGAGAGGGGAAAAAAGCATCCAGATGAAACAGTCTTCTGTGATTCCAGAAGCGCTTAAAGGTGTTTTCAGCATCCAAGGTTTGCCAGAAAGTGATTAATCCGCTATAAAATAATTATTTTATATACAGCGTCTGGTGCACAAAGCAGGTGGAATTGTGTGCACAAGAGGGCTGAGCCGCTCCAAAAATAGCCTCTCAGGTCCCACATAGCTGCCAGGCGCTTGGATAATGGGCTTTTAGCAGCCTCGTCCGCACCACAAACATGCCTCTATAATTTTTGTTAGTCGTTGTAGTAACTCATACACAAACTGCCCCACGCTATTGTTTTTAAATTTTGAACATCTTGAAATTAGCACCACGCTCAGAGATGAGCCTTGTTAGCTGAATATACTGCCTCTCAGAGGCACTATTCTCCCACGGTAGCTGAATAAATCCTCTCGTAGCAAATGAAAAACATACCACTTCACCCACTTTTGTCATGATTTTCATACTGGTGCCTGTTCGGGGTCATTACCAGAGCACGATATTATCGAAATACCTGTATAACACATTTGGTACATGCACCTGTAATCACTTCCTGTGTTTATATCAGCATTTGATGCTACGAGCTGTTAGCTCACTGTTTTGTGCAGCAGATCTGAGTTGTAGAACCTTCTGTGTCTCAGAGCAAGGGCACAGAGAGCAAAGAGCAGAGCGCAGAGTTTACTAACATATTTTTAAACTTTTCTTTTCTTTCAAACTATGAGCCACTCTGTGAGTGTTTTCGCTGTGGTTAAACTAAAAACACAGCTGCAGACATGCGACGCATTCAAACAAATACTAAAGCTTTTTTTTTTACCCTCAAATATGCCTAAGGTCTCTTTCTAAGGACGTTGTGAAGTAAAAAGTGCTGATAAAACCATCTTACCGCTCCATTAGGTCAGGCTTTCCACATAAATACATAACTTCTCCATTCTACCTGCTCAGAGACTGCAAGCCAGGGGCGAATCCAGACAGAAAGAGGGTGTTGTGGGGGGATGGGGGAGCGTGCCCCTCAACACCCCTCAGTTAAAGGTCCACTTTTGAAGATACTTTCTGATACTAATAGAATACTACTACTACTATAATAATAATAATAATAATATTTTTAACAACTAAAGCCTGAGTTTTACTACAGTTCTGCACTGCTTAATTGATGAGCTATATAAAATAAGTTTACTTAATTTAACTTTTCTGCATAGCTACATAACTAATGTCTATGCTCAGGCATTACTGGATCTGTTTGGGGCTCTCACTTTAAAATCAGGTCATGTAGAGTTCAGGAAGCCACCTTCTTCTTTCAGCTGTTTCCGTTAGGGGTCACCACAGCAGATCAGTTGTTTCCATCTCACCCTGTGCTCAATTTTCCTCTGTCACACCAACCACCTGCATGTCCTCCCTCAGCACATCCATAAATCTCTTCTTTGGCCTTCCTCTTCTCCTGCCTGGTGGCTCCATGCTCAGCATCCTTCTCCCTATATACCCTGGTTCCCTCCTCTGCACGTGTCCAAACCACCACATCTTGTCTCTCTGATTGTGTTTCCAAACCGTCCCACCTGAGCCGTCCTTCTATGTTCATTCTTAATCCTGTCCATATCACTCTAAGAAATAAAATGTTGAATTTAATTGATAAAGTTAAGGTAACTTTTTCCACATAACTTTGTCAATTAAGTGCAAAACAATATTGGGATTTAAGTAATAATGTTTCATTTGATTTAATTAATTTCAGCTACAGTGTTGTTTTGCACTTAACAACGTTATGTGGAAAAAGTTACCTTAACTTTATCAATTAACTTCAGTGTTTTATGCCTAATAGTGTATGTTTCATTTCTTAGAGTACCGTCTCTAAGCCATACAACGTAGCTGGTCTCACTACTGTCTTGAAAACTTTCCCCTTCACTCTTGCAGATATTCTTCGGTCATAAATCACTCCTGCCACCTTTCTCCATCCACTCCGCCCTGCATGCACTCTCTTCTTGACCTCTCTGCCACATTCTCCATTATTTTGGACAGTTGACCCCAAGTTTTTAAGCTCATCTACTTTCACCATTTCTACTCCTTGTAACTGCACTGTTGTGCTGGGCTTCCTGTCATTCACAAACATGTATTCAGTCTTGGTCCTGCTGACTTTCATTCCTCTGCTCTCCAGAGGATATCTCCCCATTTCCAGGTTCATTCTGCTCTCTACTCTCACTACAGATTACAATATCATCTGCAAACATCTTAATCCGTGGAGACTCCTGTCTGATCTCATCAATCAACCTGTCCATCACTATTGCGAACAAGAAAGGACTCAGAGCTGATCCTTGGTGTAATCCCACCTCCACCTTGAATGAGTCTGTTATTCCTACTGCACATCTTACCGCTGTCACACTGTCCTTGTACATGTCCTCCACTACCCTCAGCTACTTCTCTGCCACTCCAGACATCCTCATACAATACCACAACTTTTCTCTTGGTACCCTGTCATAAGCTTTCTCTAAATCCACAAACACACAATGTAACTCCTTCAGAGCTTCTCTGTACTTCTCCATCAGTACTCTCAGAGCAAACATTGCATCTGTAGTGCTCTTTCTTGGCATGAAACCATATTGCTACTCACAGACCTTCACCTGTTTTGTAAGCTTAGTATCTACACTACTCTTTCCATAACTTCATGCTGTGGCTGATCAGTTTTAGGCCTCTGTAGTTACTGCAGCTCTGCACATCATCCTCATTCTTAAAATATGAACCAGCACACTTTCTCTCCACTTCTCAGGCATCCTCTCACTTTCCAAGATGTTATTAAACTGTCTGGTTAGAAACCACTCTGCCATCACTCCTAAACATTTCCATACTGCCACTGGAATGGCATCTGAACCAATTGCCTTTCCATTCTTCATCCTCTTCAGAGCTGTCCTCACTTCATCCTTCGTATTCTCTTGCACTTCCTGATTTACTTTTTCCAGATCATCTAGCCTTTTCTCTCTCTTTTTCTTTATTTATCAGCTCCATAAAATATTCCCTCCACTTTCTCACACACACTCCTCGCTTGTCAGCACATTACCATATACATCTTTTACCACCCTAACCTGCTGCACATCCTTTCCAGCTCTGTTCCGTTGCCTGGCCAGTTGGTAGAAGTCTTTTTCTCCTTCCTTACTATTCAACTTCTTTTACAGCCTGCAATATGCCTTTTCCTCAGCTTTTGCCACTTCTCTTTTCATCTTATGTTGCATCTTCTTCTACTCCCGTCTACTTTCTCCGAATATTCCAATTCTTTTTCGCCAACCTTTTTCTCCTTCTGCTTTGCTGGACATCTTCATTCCACCACCAGGTCTTGTCTTCCTTCTGCTGTCCAGAATGTCTCCTCACTTGTCAGCACAGTACCATCTGCATCCTTGATCACCCTAAACTGCTGCAGACCTTTTCCACCTCTGTCCCTTTGTCTGGCCAAGTTCAGGAAGCCATAAATATGAGAATGATTATGGCTCTTGGTGTCAGGGTGTTTGATAACTGTTTGAGGTTTGATCTTTCTTGTTGACAAAGCAATTTTTTTCCAGCTATGTTTTCTGGGTAAAGTCCTTCTTCAGTAGATGTCATATTCAGACAGCCATTCATGCTTTCATCAGCTCCAGACTTAATTATTGTAATGAACTTTATGCTGGTGTTAAGCAGTCTTGTTTTGCATGCATCCAACTTGTGCAAAATGCTGCTGATTGTCTTTTAATGAACACTTCCAGAAGTGAGTAGATTACACCTGTATCTTACTCACTCTACTGGCTTCTGGTTCTTTTTCAGATTGAATTAAGATTTTAATGTTTGTCAGGCATTAACATTAAGCTTTTTAGTGTACTTGTCCATAGGACAAGTAACCCTTGCAGTTTACTTGTCCTATAGGAAAAGCTGGTTGTCCGGACAAGCCAGCGCTGCAGGCGCGAGCCTCATGAAGCGTGCCGAAGGCACATGATACACACGCCAATAGTGCGTGTCACCTAGGGGTGTCTGGGGGCATGCTACTGTGGAAGTACTGAAATTATACTTTTTCATAAATTGCTTCTTTCCTGTGTGGGTGGTAAAATTGAATTTACAAAAAAATAATTTTATTACATATTGCATGCATAGCCTCTAGCCTTTTAATTGGTAAATGCCAATATGCATCTGCTTCTCTCCTGTGTGTTTTCTGAATTCATCACTGTTCAGTGCATGATCATTTGCCAGTATGTTTTTTGATAAAGCAAATCAAATTCTTTTATTTCAACATTTAAAAATGACTTACTGGTCTGCAGTTGAAGGAAAATCCCGACAGACATGCAGTATATTGTATTGTCCTCTTCCTTGTGCCCCAGCCATGGATAATCCTGTGTCCAGCTACTCACAAACTTCCTCTCTCTTCATACTTCTTTTTTGAAGCTTCTACACTTGCAGGGATTGATGCTTTGCATTTGACTGGTGTTTTCTCTGGTATCTGGCCCGGTTTCAGAGGTTTTAAAAAAGACATTCTGTTCAATATATTCTTCAAAAGGCATGTTAATCGATGCGATGTTCGTTATCTAATGTTTCCCACCACAGCATCTCGTAAGAAGATGCTACGAACGCACACTCCATACAGTGGTCTCATGCACACGATACAGGGTTCTCTCCAGAAATTTTTAGTACAGTGGTGCTGTTGGCAATTATCACCCGAGGCGGCGCGCATTGCGAGTCATTTTGACTGGTTTTAGATGAACTGAAAGCAAGAATAATAGCCAAAAAAATTACACTTATGTTGTAATATCAAAGTTCTTTTTTGTATTTTTCTGTCTGTTAAGAAAATAAATGACATTGAAAAGTTTAAAAACACATTAATATTTGATGGACATAACATTTGCTCTCTTCTTTAAAAATGACGCACTGTACCTTTAATCCATTAAGGGTCCAGGCAGAATTTTTCTGTCATGTTGACAGTTTAGCTTTTTTTTTTTTTCTTCAACATTTTTGAGTGGAATTGCATACTTATTAAAAAAAAAAAACAACAACAACCAATATAACCCCTAATTGTCTTGTTTGAACAAGAGGTAAATCTGGACTGATTTGATTGTCAAATCAGAATCAAATTTATTGCCAAGTAAGTTCTCACATACAAGTAATTTGATCAGGTGTCATTGATGCATAAACAACAATAATAAATAGAAAATGAAAAAAATAATTCTGGAAGAAGTAAAGGAGTAAATCTGCTCTTTTAAAGATGAATCCTGGATGAAAAACTTAATCAGTTTTCACACTTTACTGTTTCACTGAGGCTGTGTGGTGAAGATGATCGTTTATTAAAATTGTTTCGCTGCTTTTTTACAGTGTGTAGCGCCTGCTTTTAACACACTCTCTCTCTCTCTCTCTCTCTCTCTCTCTCTCTCTCTCTCTCTCTCTCTCTCTCTCTCTCTCTCTCTCTCTCTCTCTCTCTGTGTGTGTGTGTGAGGGAACGAGAGTCTCTTCACTCTCACACCGTATTTGAGCAAACTTTGGAAACATGAAGGCTTTCAACTGTAAAATAAAGCCTATAAATTAATTTCTGGAGCTATGCAAAGCAGAAGGAGCTCTTTTTTCTAAAGACTTTGATGGAGTTTTTTTTCCCCCTGTGCTCTGAGCTGCAGCGCTGCTCGGCTCTCTGCCAGTGTCGTGCCAAAGTACTTACACCCGTCAGAATTTGTTAGAAATTTGTTCATTAGAACTCCTGGCACGGGAGCGCGCATTCACTCAGTGCAGCACTTACAGATGTTCTGCAGCTCTTATAAACGATCTCCTCCTGCTCTCAGACAAAAATAACAGCATGTTGTGGTTGTTCAATATATGACATTAAAAAATTTTCATAATCTTTTGACGGCGTTTAATGCATGCGTGTCTTCACGTTGATTACACGCACAGACACATAAACGGTGTCCAACATAAAAAAATGCTGAAGACGTTTATTTAAAAAGAAAACGCTGTAAGACGTTTATTTTAAAAACGCTGTAACCCGTTTATATATGTAAAAAAAACAAAAAAAAAACACGCTGTAAGACGTTTATGATCGCACCACCGTCAAGATAATTCAATGATTTTCACTCTTTCTTCAGTTCAGTTCATTCATTCGAGATTAAAATATGAAGTTATAAACTGTACACTCTTGTACTTGACTGTGACTTTCTGTTTTAAATAAAAGATAAGCAGACAAACGTGATGTGGGTGATGGTTGTTTTAGTTTACAAGAAATAAAATTCAGCTTTTACACTGTAAAAAAAATCAGTTGTTTTTACAGAAAAATTCTGTCAGTTGTGGTTGTCAGGGGAATTCTGTCAAAATTACAGTGAATATGTAAATAGTTTGCACATATTTATGTAAATTTTACAATTTAAACCTGTAATTAAAAAATATTAATCTGTAATTTTGACGGTCTTTTTCATGTTGAATTGGCATGGCCATGCTGATATTACACTTTTTTGTTGTTGTTGTTGTAAAATTTACAAATATTAAGTCCCTTTGGCTGCTCCCATGATTTCACTCAGGGTCACCACAGCAGAGGTAAGGAGGGTCTGCATGTTGATTTGGCAGAAGCTGTACACCACATGCCCTTCCTGCTGCAACGTCACATTACACAGTGAAATGTGGCAGGGGTGAGGTTCGAACCAGGAACCTTTGTTACTGAAACCACATACACAAGTCTATTTAAGATCATCTGTGTCACTGTTTGAGAGCACGGAGTCGATAAGAACAGCCAGCGAACTCGTTGCAGCTGCAGACAAACTCTGCAGGCCTCTGGTACAGGGGCGGATCCACAGGAGCGAGGGGTGGGGAAGGCACATAGTCAGAGAAGCAGTGGGGGGTGGTTGTTGTGAGCAGGCTATAGTGGGAGGGGGGGAGTGGACCTGCAAACCTTTGGCCTCCCGAGAGGCTGCAAAGTTCATTTTCGGCGTAGAGCACAAAGGAAGTAGTTTTCACGCAAGTTGAGGCAACGTAACGGTACTTAACATGACTGGATGCCACACCCACACAATATAACGCTACCCAACACCAACTTATGATTCCTCCTGTGCTCCATTGTTGCCGAGCTATAAATCACACAGCCTGGCTGCAGCTCCTCTGCACTCTCACCTTCTCCCTGAGTTCTCTTATGATTGTGTTAAATAAAGTCCATCAACCTCTGCTCACAGACCGATCGGCAGGTAGAGGACATATCCACAGCCAGTGTCCTCACAGAGGACATCTCCACGTCCACTCACATAATAAATGTAAATAAAATCTTGTAACTGTTGATTTATAGCTTGGAGTGCAACTAAACTCACATCACACATCAGTGAACTCCCTCTGGTTGTACTATAACACTTAGATTGGAAAGTTGTACGATGATGTAATTTTGAAGGGTTTTTTACAGTAATAAATTTGAATAAAATCTCAGTAACATTTTATTTAAAACTTGTAGTGCAACCAAACTCACATCACACATCACTGAGCTCCCTCCGGTTGTAAGACTGTACTTGGTTTGGAAAAATGTCTTTTTGCATATTTTTGAAGAATTTTTCATTTTTTAAATATTCAATAGCATCAATGTTATAAGGTGACTTTGAGATGGAGAAACTTTCAACGGAAAGTAATAAGTATGGTGGGATGGACGGTCTCATTCAGCCATACCTTATTAAAGGGTCCCTGCCATGCCATGACGTTTTTACATATTCTTGAATAAAAAAAGCTTTTTCCACATGTTGTCTTTGTTTTTTACCATAAAATTACACTGAACAAGGATTTAGACATTTTGTTACCCATCTGAGAATTTGAATTTACTGCCTCCGAGTTGACCTACTTTTTCGCTTCGACAGATGTGACATCATGCAGGTAAACGTGTCGAAGCGCGGTTCTGTTTACAATATGACAGATGCGGACAGCGAAGGAATAGTGAGCGATTATAGCGAAGATTTAAGTGACATATCGATTGTTTTTGGAGAAGATGAGGAAGTTTCTGATGAACGAAGCAACGGTGAAAATAATGAGGGGCTCCAAATCGTGTATGTTCCAGCCAAACGCGACAGAAAGAGGTTGTGAAGCGCAGCTGTCAGGGAATGACAACAACAATGCTGTCAGCTATAAGCTGCTTACAAAACATAGAATGGTTTGTTCACTCATCACCTTTTCTTAAAAATGATCATTTATTCCTGGCACGGTGTGTTTGTGTATGAAAAAATTATTTCAGAAGCACAGCGTGCTTAAATATATACATTCTGTATATATTTAATAATTTATGTCAGTTTCTTGTGATTGCTAATTCTTCACATTTTATTCAAAGCAAATTATTGCAAATCTTTATCTGAAAAGCTGTAGACCCGCATGGGATGGGAAAAAGATTTCTAAATAAAAGAAAATTTTACTTCTATATCTGTTGTCAAATTTTATCAGGTATAATATTGTAGAAAAATGTTTAGGCTAAATGGAGACTTTCCTGTCTAAAATACACATACAGAACATCTGTAATCATAAATTGTATCACATCTAATCTACTTTGAATGGACATAAATCTGAACAAAAAACAGGCTGTTCAGTTTACATGCATATGTATATTTGTAAAACACAAAAATGTCAATGTTCTGTTTTTTTTTTTTTTTCTTCCTCCAGGTGCTCATGTGAACACAGTCAACCGATGCCACTCATGATCGAGTCTCCTCATATCAGGGTCAGCTTTGCTGGTAAGTTGTCTGTTATCTCAATAACACCCTAACTTTCAAACACCATTTTTTAATGTGTGTGTGTATATATATAATTTTGTTTTAACTTCTGTTTTAGGACTTTGGTGGCAATCCTTCATTTTAATGAAAATGCAGGGAGACAACAAAAGCAGACAAAGCAAGGGAGACCAAGGTTCAGAATATACTTTCCTTAGTGGAAAAGAGGAGGATTCACAGTGAGAAAGTTAGCCACATATCCAACATGTGATATGTGGAAAATTGGGAAAAAATTTTTTGTATATTTTTATATAGCATGATAAAATGAATAAAAATACAATTTCACATAAGTTTAACATTGTTTCATTCAAATGAGAAGTGTTTTACAATTTGCTAAAAAAAAACCCATTTTATTCAGTCTATATGAGTGACAGCAAAAGAGGTTCTTCAGATCAGCAAAACACCAAACCGACCAGAAATCCCCACCAATGATCCTCCTCCAATGAGCAGCCAACGTGAACGGACAAAGCTGAGGCTGATGCTGCCAAGCGGACCAGGTACCACCGATGAGCCCGACCCTTCACTCCAGAGGAGGAAACTGGAAGCATGGTGATGATGGTGATGGAAAAGTACTCCTTATTTTGAATACAACACAAGCTGGTAGTGGCACCCTTCTGTGCCTTCCCAAGTGTCCCCAGCACAGCCGCACAAATTGCCAATATGTGATATGATACTTTCTGCAACAACAAAATAGCATGGATTTATGTTCAAAGCAACAGTTCATTCTTTTTGTATTTGAATATTTTTTTTACTTTTTTCTATAAACCATGTAAATGAAACTTTCTATTTCATGTGCTGACTTGTACTGTGGAGCATCATGAAGTCATAGTGTGCCAATCTGCATCCAAACACACAATCAAGAAACTAGCCAGCTGTGTGACACATTGAGGATTTTCGCCACCACGTTGCATCTCCACCAAACCTGCAGAAATTTCCCTGCAACAGCGAGACTCGATCACGAGTGGCATCAGCTGACTGTGTTCACATGAGCACCTGAAAAAACAGAACATTGATATTTTTGTGTTTTCCATACATACATATGCATGTAAACTGAACAGCCTGTTTTTTGTTCAGATTTATGTCCATTCAAAGTAGATTAGATGTGATACAGTTTATGATTACAGATGTTCTGTAACAGGAAAGTCTCCATTTATCATAAACATTTTTCTACAGTATTATGCCTGACAAAATTTGACGACAGATATGTTGTGTGGGCCGCTGAAGAGGAGGTACTGCTGGCCCACCACCACCAGAGGCCGCCCTGCCTGGAGTGCGGGCTCCAGGCACCAGAGGGCGCTGCCGCCGACGAAGGCTGCCAGGGTGACAGCTGTCACCCATTACTGGACACAGCTGACTGCACTCAGGACGGAGGTATATCAGCAGGACAGCGTCTCCACCTCAGTGCCGAGATATCGCCTTGAGCCTAAGGTAATCTTCTCTGCAGCTTCTTTAAGTATAATCCTATAATACTTGTTAAACCTTTCAGGACAGCTGACTACCGAAAGCCGAGTGATCGGATAAGTACTCACCTTCCTGCTTATTGTGACAAGAGGTGGAGGCGGCTTGCCCCTCTCATCTACTGGGTGCGGTCGCATCCCAACCTGTGTGTTTGTGTTCTTTCCCGCCAGCAGTACCGGATCCGACGAGCGAAGGCAGTGGCCACCTGGGAATTCGGGACTTGGCGGTTCCAGTACTTCTGGGTTTCGGTGGCAGAGGAAATCTGGGTGGTTCCGGTTCGACTAGGACGGACGTCTCCTACCTTCGGGCCTGCCCACAAGACACCAGCAGATTTCGGCTTACACCTCCAAATTGTGAATTATTGTATCAGTTGTGCTAATTTCACAACAGTAAAACTTGTTCTTACCTTTTTCCATTGTCCGTTCATTGCGCCCCCTGTTGTGGGTCCGTGTACCTACACTTTCACAACAGGATATCTCGGCCAGCGTCATGGATCCCGAGGGGCGTCAACTGGCTGTTGAACGGCCAATGGAAGACCAAGGCGCGGTGGAGGCCTCGGGAGGGGTAATCGGTGAGTTGCAGCGGATCCTCACCGCTTTCACCTCTCGGATCGATTTAATGACCGAGCAACACGTTCTCCTAAACCGCAGGGTGGAGGCTCTCGCCGCACAAGTGGAGGCACGCCCTTCGGGCGCCGCTGCGGCTCTCCCTCCCGAGGACCCTGCGCGTGAAAGTAACGTTCCACTGGTCGTTCAACGGTCCCTCCCTCCGTCCCCAGAAGCATACATAAGCCCTCCAGAACCGTACGGAGGCTGTGTGGAGACGTGCGCGGATTTTCTGATGCAGTGTTCGCTCGTCTTCGCACAGCGTCCCGTAATGTACGCGACTGATGCTAGCAAAGTAGCTTATGTGATAAATCTGCTTCGCGGGGAGGCACGCGCTTGGGCTACAGCGCTCTGGGAGCAGAGCTCACGGCTCCTTCATACATACGATGGGTTTGTACGGGAGCTCAGAACGGTATTCGATCATCCCAACAGAGGAGAGTCTGCTTCAACCGCACTACTGTCCATACGACAGGGGCGTCGGAGCGCAGCTGCCTATGCAGTCGCCTTCCGCATCGCGGCAGCGAGATCCGGCTGGAATAGCACTGCCCTCCGCGCTGCCTTTGTAAACGGACTGTCTCTGGTCCTAAAAGAACACCTGGTGGCTAAGGACGAACCACGGGATTTGGATGGGCTCATTGATCTAGTCATACGACTCGACAACCGGTTAGAAGAACGCCGCCGGGAACGAGGCGAAGGGCGTGGCCAGGCACGCGTCGTCCCTCTCCCTTCCGGGTCCGATCGAGCTCCGCCCTCCCCACGCTCCTCTGTTCCTGCGCTCCGTGGGGTCACAGCTCCCCCTACTGACGAAGCTAGGGACACGAGTAGGGCAACATTTAGGGCACCAGATGCACAGAGGAGATGGACCCACGGAGCGTGTCTTGTTTGTGGTTCAATAGAGCACCATGTGAGAGACTGCCCCGAGCGGTCAAACGCCAAACGCCCGCCCTTAGAGACTGGGCCAGGGGTGGGCCAAAACATTCACGTGGGACACACCCACATTGCTACACGACTCCCAGTCACAATCCTGTATGAGGATTCAACCCTGAAGGCCCCTGCACTGGTGGACACGGGCTCTGAGGGGAATCTGCTTGACAGCAGATGGGCCAGGGAGATAGGGCTCCCTCTGGTGGCTCTTACCTCGCCTGTGCAGGTTCGAGCACTAGATGGCTCCCTACTCCCACCAATCACACACAAGACACCTCCAGTAACCCTGGTGGTGTCAGGTAACCACCGGGAGGTGATCGAGTTCTTCGTGACTCAGGCCACCTCCCGTGTGGTTTTAGGGTTTCCATGGATGCTTAAGCACAATCCCCGGATTGATTGGCCGTCCGGGGTAGTGGTGCAGTGGAGCGAAACCTGCCATCGGGAGTGTCTCGGTTCCTCGGTTCCTCCCGGCTCCCACGCTAAGGAGGAGGTCCGAGTCCCGCCCAATCTGACGGCGGTGCCAGCGGAGTACCATGACCTCGCTGACGTGTTCAGCAAGGATCTGGCTCTCACGCTTCCTCCCCACCGCCCGTACGATTGTGCCATTGATTTGGTTCCAGGCAGTGAGTTCCCGTCCAGTAGGCTGTACAACCTCTCACGGCCGGAACGCGAATCAATGGAGACCTACATCCGGGACTCATTAGCCGCCGGGTTGATCCGGAATTCCACCTCACCGATGGGCGCAGGTTTCTTTTTTGTGGGTAAAAAAGATGGCGGACTTCGTCCATGCATTGATTACAGGGGGTTGAACGAGATCACGGTTCGCAACCGATACCCGTTGCCCTTGTTGGATTCAGTGTTCACCCCCTTGCATGGAGCCAAGATTTTCACCAAGCTGGATCTTAGGAATGCGTATCATTTGGTTCGGATTCGGAAGGGAGACGAATGGAAGACGGCATTTAACACCCCCTTAGGTCATTTTGAGTACCTGGTCATGCCGTTCGGTCTCACTAATGCTCCCGCGACCTTCCAAGCGTTGGTAAACGATGTCTTGCGGGACTTCCTGCACCGGTTCGTCTTCGTATATCTAGACGATATACTCATCTTTTCCCCGGATCCTGAGACTCATGTCCGGCATGTCCGTCAGGTCCTGCAGCGGTTGTTGGAGAACCGTCTGTTTGTGAAGGGCGAGAAGTGTGAGTTCCACCGCACTTCTTTGTCCTTCCTGGGGTTTATCATCTCCTCTAACTCCGTCGCCCCGGATCCGGCCAAGGTTGCGGCGGTGAGAGATTGGCCCCAACCCACTAGCCGTAGGAAGCTGCAACAGTTCCTCGGCTTCGCTAATTTCTACAGGAGGTTCATTAAGGGCTACAGTCAGGTAGTTAGCCCCCTGACAGCCCTGACCTCTCCAAAAGTTCCCTTCACCTGGTCGGACCGGTGCGAGGCCGCGTTCAAGGAGTTGAAACGGCGCTTCTCGTCTGCACCAGTTCTGGTGCAGCCCGATCCTAGCCGCCAGTTAGTGGTTGAAGTGGATGCCTCGGACTCAGGGATAGGAGCGGTGCTCTCCCAGAGCGGGAAGACCGATAAGGTCCTTCACCCGTGTGCCTATTTTTCTCGCAGGTTGACCCCCGCTGAACGGAATTATGACGTCGGCAATCGGGAACTCCTTGCTGTGAAAGAGGCCCTCGAAGAGTGGAGACATCTGTTGGAGGGAACAGCCGTGCCATTCACGGTTTTCACTGACCATCGGAACCTGGAGTACATCAGGACCGCTAAGCGTCTGAACCCCAGGCAAGCCCGCTGGTCATTGTTCTTTGGCCGTTTTGACTTCCGGATTACCTACCGCCCCGGGACCAAGAACCAGCGATCGGATGCATTGTCCCGGGTGCACGAAGAGGAGGTCAGAACGGAACCGTCGGATCCCCCGGATCCCATCATCCCGGAGTCCGCTATCGTGGCCGCCCTCACCTGGGACGTGGAGAAGACCGTCCGGGAGGCCCTGACCCGTGTCCCGGACCCCGGAAACGGACCAAAGAACAAACTATACGTCCCACCAGAGGCCAGGGCCGCAGTCCTAGACTTCTGTCACGGTTCTAAGCTCTCCTGTCACCCAGGGGTGCGAAGGACCGTGGCAGTCGTCCGGCAACGCTTCTGGTGGGCATCCCTGGAGACCGACGTCCGGGACTACGTCCAGGCTTGTACCACCTGCGCCAGGGGCAAGGCCAATCACCAGAAGACCTCAGGGCAGCTACAGCCACTGCCCGTGCCTCATCGCCCCTGGTCCCACATCGGCCTGGACTTCGTCACGGGTCTCCCGCCGTCCCAGGGAAACACCGTCGTCTTCACGATAGTGGACCGTTTCTCCAAGGCGGCCCACTTCGTGGCCCTCCCGAAGCTCCCTACGGCCCAGGAGACAGCGGACCTCCTGGTCCACCACGTCGTCCGTCTGCATGGCATACCATCAGACATCGTCTCCGATCGCGGTCCCCAGTTCACCTCACATGTCTGGAGGAGCTTCTGCCGGGAACTGGGGGCCTCGGTCAGCCTTTCGTCCGGGTACCACCCCCAGACCAACGGGCAAGCAGAGCGGGCCAACCAAGAATTGGAGCAGACACTACGCTGTGTGACAGCCGCGCACCCGACGGCCTGGAGTACCCACCTGGCCTGGATCGAGTACGCCCACAACAGCCAAGTGTCATCAGCCACCGGCCTCTCCCCGTTTGAGGTGTGCTTGGGGTATCAGCCCCCCTTGTTTCCGGTGGTCGAGGGAGAGGTCGGTGTGCCCTCGGTCCAGGCCCACCTACGGAAGTGCCGTCGGGTGTGGCGTGCTGCCCGCTCTGCTTTGTTGAAGGCCCGGACGAGGGCGAAGAAACATGCAGACCGGCGACGGGCCCCGGCTCCCACGTATCGTCCTGGGCAGGAAGTGTGGTTGTCCACCAAGGACATTCCCCTTCAAGTGGACTCCCCCAAGCTCCAAGAACGATACATCGGTCCCTTCAAGGTCCTCAAAGTCATCAATCCCGCCGCAGTGAGGCTTCAGCTTCCGGCCTCACTGCGGATTCACCCAGTGTTTCACGTCTCCCGGATAAAACCCCATCACACCTCACCCCTCTGCACCCCGGGTCCGGCACCACCTCCTGCCCGGATCATCGACGGGGAACCGGCTTGGACCGTGCGCCGGCTCCTCGATGTCCGTCGAATGGGCCGGGGTTTTCAGTACCTGGTGGACTGGGAGGGGTACGGCCCCGAGGAGCGCTCCTGGGTGAAGAAGGGCTTCATCCTGGACCCGGCCCTCCTGGCCGACTTCTACCGACGCCATCCAGACAAGCCCGGTCGTGCGCCAGGAGGCGCCCGTTGAGGGGGGGGTCCTGTTGTGTGGGCCGCTGAAGAGGAGGTACTGCTGGCCCACCACCACCAGAGGCCGCCCTGCCTGGAGTGCGGGCTCCAGGCACCAGAGGGCGCTGCCGCCGACGAAGGCTGCCAGGGTGACAGCTGTCACCCATTACTGGACACAGCTGACTGCACTCAGGACGGAGGTATATCAGCAGGACAGCGTCTCCACCTCAGTGCCGAGATATCGCCTTGAGCCTAAGGTAATCTTCTCTGCAGCTTCTTTAAGTATAATCCTATAATACTTGTTAAACCTTTCAGGACAGCTGACTACCGAAAGCCGAGTGATCGGATAAGTACTCACCTTCCTGCTTATTGTGACAAGAGGTGGAGGCGGCTTGCCCCTCTCATCTACTGGGTGCGGTCGCATCCCAACCTGTGTGTTTGTGTTCTTTCCCGCCAGCAGTACCGGATCCGACGAGCGAAGGCAGTGGCCACCTGGGAATTCGGGACTTGGCGGTTCCAGTACTTCTGGGTTTCGGTGGCAGAGGAAATCTGGGTGGTTCCGGTTCGACTAGGACGGACGTCTCCTACCTTCGGGCCTGCCCACAAGACACCAGCAGATTTCGGCTTACACCTCCAAATTGTGAATTATTGTATCAGTTGTGCTAATTTCACAACAGTAAAACTTGTTCTTACCTTTTTCCATTGTCCGTTCATTGCGCCCCCTGTTGTGGGTCCGTGTACCTACACTTTCACAACAAGATATAGAAGTAAAATGTTCTTTTATTTAGAAATCTTTTCCCCCCATTCCATGTGGGGCTACAGCTTTTCAGATAAAGATTTGCAATCATTTGCTTTGAATAAAATGTGAAGAATTAGCAATCACAAGAAACTGACATAAATGATTAAATATATTGTAAGCAGCTCATATCCAACAGCGTTGTTGTCATCCCTTGATAGCTGCGCTTCACATCCTCTTTCTGTCGTGTTCGGCTGGAACATATGCGGCTTGAAGCCCCTCATTATTTTCACCGTCGCTTCGTTCATCAGAAACTTCCTCATCTTCTTCAAAAACAATTGATATGTCACTTAAATCTTCGCTATAATTGCTCACTATGCCTTCGCTGTCCGTGTCTGCCGTATTGGTAAACAGAGCCACGCTTCGACACATTTACTCGCGTGACGTCACATCCGTCGCAGCGAAAGAGTAGGTCAACTCGGGGGCGGTGAATTCAAATTCTCAGATGGGTAACGAAACGTCTAAATCCTTGTTCAGTGTAATTTTATGGTAAAAAACAGACAGCATGTGGAAAAAGCTTTTTTTTATTATTATTATTATTCTTCAAGAATATGTAAAAATGTCATGGCGTGGCAGGGACCCTTTAAGAAATATATGGATATGATCCAAATATTTACAGAAAAGACAGGCACAGCGGTTTACATTCCCCAATTTGATAAGTCGATAATAAAAAGACCAGTTAGCTGTCTTTCTGTGGAACTGCTAGAAATTTTTCTTGCACTGTGGTGGGTAGAAGAGCTGAAGTTCTGTCACCAGGTCATCTGTTCAGATTCAATGGCAGCATTAATCCACATTTCAAATGGCACATCTGTTTGCAGGTCAAACCTGATCAATGAGATTCTTCAAAGCTGATTTAAACTACAGAAAGAGAATATTTCACTATGTTTCATGTGGGTTCCATCTCATTCTGAAATTGAGGACAATGAAGCAGAAGATCAGCTGGTAAAAGCAGCTCTGAAATCAGAAACACAGATCAACAATCCACTTCGTAAATCTGAAGTCAAAATGATCATCAAGACAGAAATGAACAAAGTGTGACAAAAGCAACACGACAGAGAATCTAAGGGTTGGTTTTTACATAAAATTCCGGGACAGGTTGTATCAAGGAGACAGGAGAGATGGAGTCACAGGGAAGAAGGAGTAATCACACGACTACGTATAGATCACACAGGTTTAAATCATACTCTCAGCATCATTAGAAAACATGAAACTGGTCAGTGTTCGAGATGCAGCAGAAGAGACAGCTGAGCATGTGTTACTGGCGTGACAAGAATATAACAGACAAAGAAGAATTCTACAACCCCTGGCAAAAATTATGGAATCACCGGCCTCGGAGGATATTCATTCTGTTGTTTAATTTTGTAGAAAAAATGCAGATCATAGACATGACACAAAACTAAAGTCATTTCAAATGGCAACTTTCTGGCTTTAAGAAACACTATAAGAAATCAAGAAAAAAGATTGTGGCAGTCAGTAACGGTTACTTTTTTAGACCAAGCAGAGGAAAAAAATATGGACTCACTCAATTCTGAGGAATAAATTATGGAATCACCCTGTAGATTTCCATCCCCAAAACTAACACCTGCATCAAATCACATCTGCTCGTTGACATTAACCCTATGTCATGAAATTGACCTTATGTGTCTTTTTGCAAGGAATGTTTTCACAGTTTTTGCTCTATGGCAAGATGCATTATCTTCTTGAAAAATGATTTCATCATCCTTAAACATCAGAAAAGTGTCCAAAATATCAATGTAAACTTGTGCATTTATTGATGATGTAATGACAGCCATCTCCCCAGTACCTTTACATGACATGCAGCCCCATATCATCAATGACTGTGGAAATTTACATGTTGTCTTCAGGCAGTCATCTTTATAAATCTCATTGGAACGGCACCAAACAAAAGTTCCAGCATCATCACCTTGCCCAATGCAGATTCGAGATTCATCACTGAATATGACTTTCATCCAGTCATCCACAGTCCACGATTGCTTTTCTTTAGCCCATTGTAACCTTGTTTTTTTCTGTTTAGGTGTTAATGATGGCTTTCGTTTAGCTTTTCTGTATGTAAATCCCATTTCCTTTAGGCAGTTTCTTACAGTTCGGTCACAGACGTTGACTCCAGTTTCCTCCCATTCGTTCCTCATTTGTTTTGTTGTGCATTTTCGATTTTTGAGACATATTGCTTTAAGTTTTCTGTCTTGACGCTTTGATGTCTTCCTTGGTCTACCAGTATGTTTGCCTTTAACAACCTTCCCATGTTGTTTGTATTTGGTTCAGAGTTTAGACACAGCTGACTGTGAACAACCAACATCTTTTGCAACATTGCGTCATGATTTACCCTCTTTTAAGAGTTTGATAATCCTTTCCTTTGTTTCAACTGACATCTCTCGTGTTGGAGCCATGATTCATGTCAGTCCACTTGGTGCAACAGCTCTCCAAGGTGTGATCACTTCTTTTTAGATGCAGACTAACAAGCAGATGTGATTTGATGCAGGTGTTAGTTTTGGGGATGAAAATTTACAGGGTGATTCCATAATTTATTCCTCAGAATTGAGTGATTCCATATTTTTTTCCTCTGCTTGGTCTAAAAAAGTAACCGTTACTGACTGCCACAATCTTTTTTTCTTGATTTCTTATAGTGTTTCTTAAAGTCAGAAAGTTGCCATTTGAAATGACTTTAGTTTTGTGTCATGTCTGTGATCTGCATTTTTTCTACAAAATTAAACAACTGAATGAACATCCTCCGAGGCCGGTGATTCCATAATTTTTGCCAGGGGTTGTATTAGACAATGACAGAACAGTTTAACACTGAAGGGGTTACTTTCTTTTTCTACATCTGTACCACCAGCTTGGAGGCATGTATTATCATATTTAAAGGGAACAGAGTTATTCAACAGAATATAGTACAGTGTAATTTCCTCCACCTTTTTTCTCCCCCTCATCAACCACATTTCCTTATTAATATAACATACGTCAGACTTCATTAATGCTCCACACCCCAACAGTTGGTGGCAGTCATGCACCATGTCGGTTTCCAAACTGCCAAAAAAAAACTCGGTAGAAGAAGAAGAATCCAACGAAGAACTTTCCTTTTGGCGGGCGAGGCTAAAGCTAGTTAGCTGGAAATGTAGCACTGGTACCAACTTAACTGGACGCTGGAAACTCTTCTCTGAACAGATGAAACTTCACTCTGTGATCCTCGAATATGTTTTTTGAAGATCTCCAGAAGCACCAAGTTTGACAGTAAACAAGTATGTAAAGAAGAAGAAGAAAAGGTTGTTGAAACAGCGGCTAACTGCTGCTAATGCTGAGATATTTGAGTTGGTAGGAACAAACATCGCAGAGCAGCAAGAAGAAACGAGTGCATTTAAAGAAGAGAAGAAACTAGTCAACGTGCTGGATGCTGTTTTCAAGCCTCAAGTTCGCTGATCCAGAGCAGGTTTGTCCACTAAACGTCTCTGTCTAAACAATGGAAACGTGGCGCTGCAGCAGGTTGTTACATTCTCAGCGCCATCCTGCCGATTTTCAAGTTGAGGGTGTTTGGGTACTGATAATCACGAAATAAGGGTAAAATGTAACGAAATTGAGCAGATTGAACCAGACTGACTCCAAATAATTACTTTTATTTAATTCTTTAGCTTTTGTTTTTGTGAGATGCACTCAGTTCATGTAGTAGGGGTAGGTGCGCCATCTATCGTTCGAGAGATGAAACTTCAGTCAGTGGGTCAGTGCTACATTTCGCTCCGTTTAGTAATTGAATCATATTTAATCATATTTGGAGTCAGTCGGCTCCTTTTCGTTACTTTTTACCCCCATTTCGTGATTATTAGGCTCAATTTCATTCATTTTGTATTTTAGTATAGTCGGGATGTTCACTCTGTTTTCTCAGATAATTTTGCTTAAATTGTTTGAAATTTGTCATTTTTCAGCCATGCGGAGTGATTTTTCTTGCCTCCATTGATTTCCTGTGTAAACTCATAAAGCAGCCATCAGTTTAGAAATAACCACAACAACAAAAAACACCATTCATAGACACAAAAAAGAACATTCACAGACCAAAAATATGACTATTCATAGAGAAGGACCATTCATAGACATGTGAAGAATGATTCATTATTGATTAAAACGCAGCACTGTCACAGGTGATGGTCAGGTGATGATTGTGGACAGGTTTATGGCAGGTGATGCAGGGATGTTCCATGGAATATCCCTGCTAACACCAGACAGAATTTTATGTCTGGTGCAGCTCTCTTTTTATAAGTGACAGTTCCTTTAACACGGGTGTGATCTATCAGTAGTATGAGTTGACCATAGACATTATATAGAGTAGGTGCTGCATCGACCGCTGCTGCCTATTGGCAATGATGAGCCGTGGGGCCACCGTCTTGGTCCAGTCATCTGACCCGCTTTGCTCAGTGCTCTTCCACAGGCGCAGTGCATTTAATCCATGTAATGTTAAGGGTGCAGCTTTAGACCCCGGGTCTGGGGCCCACTGCACTCTAGTAGAAGGAAATTCAAGGCAAATGGGGGAAAAAAAAAAGGCAAACAAGGTCGCGTTAGGACCAGTTATTTTTGACACCGACAACCTGCTTTTAAAGTAGAATTTCTTAGTGAAGAGGACATGCAGCCATTGTTGGTGATTAAAGAAGAAACTCTCCGTGAACACCATGAATGGAATCTGAGTGTTGACCAGGAGGACTTTAAAGAAGAAGAGAAGCTGTGGATAAGTCAGCAGGGAGAGCAGCTTCAGCAGCTGGAGGAGGCAGATCTCACCAAGTTTGGTTTCACTGCCGTCCCTGTGAAGAGTGAAAATGATGATGAAAAACCAGTCGTCATTACAGCTTCATCAAAGCCGAAGTGATGAGAGCACAGAGGCTGAGCCTGTAGCCAGCAGCTCATCTGTACACAGAACACTGACAGCAGAAGCTGATGGAGAGGACGATGGAGGACCACAACCAGCCAGCAACTCGGGTCCAAACAGTCATTTACAACCAGATACCAGTGGCAGGAGTTCAGACAGTTCTGGAACTGAGACTGATGACAGCGATGACTGGAAACAGACCAGAGAACTTCAGTCAAGTTTTAACTGTCAGGAAAATACCAATATTGTTCATTCAGGCAACACTGATGAAAAACAATTTAAAGGCTCTAAATATGGAAAAACAGCTGGTCACATGAACAGCTCAGAGCAACCAAAGGAGAGGCAAGCAAGAAGAAAACCATTTAGCTGTTCTGATTGACAACAAATACTGGAACAGAAGGACACTCGGCTGGATAATCCACCAGATCAGCATAGTTCTGATCCTGGACTCCAGCAACAGCAGCAGCATCAATGGGCCAGAAGAAACAAGCGAAACTACACCACAGTTAATTGGACCATTGAAGAGGAAAAAAAAGATCTTTCACTGCTTCACTTACTCAAGGCATGAGAAGTGGGGCACCATCTTGAAGAGAGCCCTCGGATACAATGCCAGATCTGGTTAGGATAACTATAGAGCCTAGGGTGCAACTTTAGACCCCAGGTTTGGGGCCCATTGCATTCTACTAAAAAGACATCAAAGATAAATGAAAAACCAAAAGGCAAAAATAATTGACCCACTTAGTAAGATCATTAAGGAGCATGACATCGGGTATGATTTAGGTGGAGGTAGAGGAAGAAAACATCGGCAGGTGGTGAGCCATCTTTTATTTATGGACAACTTGAAGATCACCCATCTCCAGATTTTAAGATTCTGCTCCTAGTCAATAAAATTGTTCACGGACTGGCACCTCCCTACCTAGCTGACCTAATTAAACCTTATGTACCAGCCCGGGCTTTGCGTTCTCAGGGTGCAGGACTACTTTGTGTCCCCAGGGTGAATAAAAAGTCTGCCGGTCACAGAGCTTTCTCTTATCGTGCCCCTGTCCTGTGGAATGATCTCCCTGCGTCAATACAACAGTCAGATTCTGTAGAGATTTTCATGTCCAGACTTAAGACGCACATATTTTCCATTTCGTATGGCTAGTATATTGGCAATTTTCCCTAAATTCTGGGTCTTTTAGTGAAGTTTAGGGCTAGTGGCCGGCGATCACCTTACTATTTCCTGTTTTTCTTGTTTAATGCTGACAAATTATACTGCATTTCTTGTCTTTCTCATGCCTGATTCTTACAAGAGAGAGAAAGCAATGATGTGACACCTGCAACAAAACCAGCAAGACAGACCAGGGAAAAATACAGCAAAAGAGAACAAAAACATCGAATGAACAGATGGAAACAGCACAAAAGGGCTGGCTGATTCCAAGAAGAACTCGAAAAGGAACGCATAGACAAAGTGGCTTACAAATGGAGAACTTGGTTTTGATGGAGAAAGAATTATAGTTGGAGCACAAGTTCAGGGACTTCTAACAAATGGCTTCAAAAAAATGGCAGGAATTTCACAAAATGATTAGTGCCGATTCTGTCATGCAGCTGTTGAGAGTGTAAACCATCTAACATCAGCATGCCAGATCCTCATGGCAGACGGACATTATACATCCAGATACAACAAGATCTGTCAATATCTCCACTGGAAAGTATGCAAGGAACTGGAGGTGGAAGTAGAGGGAAACGTCTGTGAGCATGAGCCAGCACCAGTCTCGTCTAACTGAAAAGTAACTGTCTTCAACAGCAAAGAGATCCCAGCAGGAAGACATATCGAAGGAGGTGCAATCAAACCTGATATTGTCATCTGGAACAAGCAAGAGAAAACAGCCAAAATCATCGGTGTAACGGTCCCCAATGTCTATGGCCTGAATCGAGCTGAAAGGGGAAAGATCATGAAATACCAAGACCTGAAAAATGACCTACGAGCAACATGGTCATTGAAAGACATCTGTATCATCCCAGCTGTGGTGGGGGCAACAGGCTTCGTAAAAACTTAAGGCTTCGTAAAAACGAAGCCTTAAGGACAAGTTGGAACATGTCCAGCTGTTAAACAATTTCTCAGATACTCACTCAACTGAAAGCCATCAAAAGCCGCCTGGTTTTTACAAATGGTTATCAACACGGAGGTGTTGTTCCTGTGCCGCCGCACCGCGCCGGCTGCGTTCCGACGCGCGGACCTGTCCGCACTTTCTTTCATTACAAAATCTCCTTTAACAGTGGAATGTCCGAATAAACTGCTGATCCCGACCTCTTCTGAAAGTTCTCTGTTCTCTCACAACGTCCTGGGTCAACAGAGGCTTAAATTTGGAAGCTTTCAGCTCGAAACAGGCAGACAGCGGCGGCTCAGGGCGCGTCGCGACATCCCGCTCCGTGGGCAGTCCTTAAAGAGACAGCAACAGTCCATAATCTCTCATCAGCCGTTAAAATTTTCGCAGAAAACCAGCTGAATTTCTCGAATGATGTCCACTTCAATGTGCCTCACAGTTTTGGAAAAAATTTTGATCAAGCAAAGCGTCAGTCTCTCAGGAAGTTCTCAGACAAAGAGATTCCGACGGGAGGGGTGGACCACTCCTCACTCAAAGCCAGCCCACAGGCAAATGACGTAACCGACAGGCGTGAAAAAACTCACGCATGCGTACAAGGGTTCAAGGTTGTCTGATGTAATTGCATGTAATTCAAATCCATAGTTTTTGAAAAAAAATAAAAAGGTACGTTAGTTTTATCACAGACCTCGTAGTTGTCCCACACTATTGCCGTAATTTCCACTACAACACTGTAATGTCCCTTTAAACAGTTTGTATGAAAGATTGTTTGGGTAGTTTCTATGGAGATAAACAGTGACATCAGAACACATGTATATAGCGCCAAATCACAACAAACAGTTGCCCCAAGGCGCTTTATATTGTAAGGCAATGGTGTGGTGGAAATTACATTTACAAGGCCAATAGTGCCCATAGTTAAAGAATCATCCTTGTCCTACATGCAACTGATTTTCTTCATGAGCCGCAGCCTTTAATTGCAAATTGCGCACTGGTGTGTAGCTCCACCCACACCCCAAAAATAGATCACTGGGTGCATTAAGAAAGAAGAACAACAGTTCAACACTCCCATTTGTTCTTAGATTGACAAAGTTCAAACAGTGCATCACATTCACGAATACATTTTCCAATACAAATATTCAAATGCCAAATAGAAAAGTTAAAAATGTGTCCTTTCTTATTTTGGAAACAGGTTTAGTAAAAACATTTGCCACCATTTCATCTGTTGGGCAATAATCAAGTGTAGTTTGCCGTCACTGAGGATAGATTGGACAAAATGATAATGAACACCGATATGCTTGCACCGTTGGCAACAAACTGGATTTTTGGAAAGGGCAATGGCACCTTGATTGTCTTCAAAAACAGTCACAGGTGTATATTTCTGACCACTGTCCAATCCAGCCAAAAGGTGAACAAGATACAAACTGTCTTCTGTAGTAGCTGACAAAACCACGTATTCAGCTTCACATGTTGATGAAGCTATTGTGGTCTGCTTCTTCGACTTCCAGGAAACGGGGCCGTTTTCAGACAAACTGAAACAGTAGTCAGTAACACTGCGCCTGTCAATCTGGTCCACTGCCCAGTCCGCATCACTATAGGCAGCAAGTTTAAGATTGACATTCTGTTTTGTGTAACAATTCCTGGTTCACAGTACCTTTTTAAACAACACATTTAGCTGCAATCCAATGTTGTTGTTCTGGTTCATTTTCCAACAACAAAATTCAAATCTTGTCGAGTAGATGTCATAACATAAATCAAACTTCCAACCACCTCACAATACTTCTTTTGATCAGCAGGTTCAACCTGACTGTCAAGTTTCATTTTCATTTCACATGATGTTAGTCTTGGTTTGCAGTGAGTCATATCAAATCTCTATAAAATTTTTGGTAATGTAATTTCTTTGATTCATTTTTTATTCCCTTTCTTTTTGGGTAAAATCAGTGCTAAGGAAATGTCTGTTTCCCAAGATTTTGAATTTTGCACCCAACATCTTCACACTTTGGAGTATTTGACAATCACTCGCTGCAATAATAAGGTCATCAACCCAAATAATTGTCTGATATTTTACTGTAAACACAATAGTCTGCTGTGTTTTGGACAAAACCATTTTCAATTAGAAAATCATGAATCATTTTATTCCAATTTTGTCTTGACTGTTTTAAGCCATAAAGTGACTTACTGAGTTTACACACCAATTTTTGTCCTGTTTTAGATTTGACCTCGAATCCTTCTGGTTGCTCCATATAAATTTCAGTCTATTGGGGCATGCAGATATGCAGTTTTAACATCCTGGAATTCTAGATCGTACTAGGCTGCAAGATGCATTAAAACACGTACAGAGGTTGTATCTGCAGTAGGTGAAAATGTCTCTATAATCAAGACCAGCCACTTGGCCAAATCCTTTTGCCACATACCTGGCCTTGTATATTGTCCCAACTGGATTTTCTTTAATGGCATAAATGTGAAATGTGAGTCCAGAGCAGGAACAGAGAACCAGATGAAAGAGCAAATGTCTCATTTGGACAGACAGAGCCAGTAGCAAAGGATGGTTTCAGGTCCACATTAACATTCACTGATCACTATTCAGGAGCTACTTTAGTGTATTTTTTGAAAGCTGAGAGTGACAGAGTTGAAGCCAATAGAGAAATTCATTGCTGATGGAGCATCTTATGGAAAAAATCAAGAGCATCAGATAACGGCACAGAGTTTACATCTCCAGAGTTTCATTCACTGCTTTGTCTAAACATCATTCAGCATGAGACCTCAGCTCCTTATTGTCCCCATCAAAATGGGACAGGGAAGAAGTCTGACCTTTCAAGGATGAGAACATTTGGGTCGGTGTGTTGTGTCCACAAACAGAACAAGAAAAAGCTGAACTTACACTGTGAAAAAGGGGGTTTTGTGTGTTCTGACAAAAACAGCTCTTCATATCTTGTCTTTTATCCAGACACAGGAAGAGAACTCAAAAACAGGTTGGTGAAGTTCATCACCAAATGTGTCAATGAGTGTCAGACTCAGACAGATCTGGACATGAGAGAAACGATTCTGTACAAGGAGACGACTGAAAGCCACCAACCAAAAACTGACATCATCAAACCAATCAGACAGGAGCCTAAAGCAGAGATTAGAGACGCGGATTCAACTACAAGGGAGGGTGAGAGTTGACACAATCCATGTTATCCAAGAAGGGAGAGGAGAAGTTATATCTGATAAACACCGAACTCTGAAGTCATCAAATTCAGATTTGTGGGTTAGAGTTCTGAAGGAGGAAATTGATTCTCTGACAGTGAGTCCAAGGACTTCATCCTGATACCTGATATCAGTCAGGGTGCTGTTGTTTAGTCTGTAGATGTCTGTGTGTTCTTCCAGGGAGATGCCTCCACAGACTATCACTGACCCACCAAACCGGTCGTGCTGACTGATGTTGCAGGCAGCATAACGTTCTTCACGGCTTCTCCAGACCCTTTCACATCTGTTACATGTGCTCAGGTTGAACCTGCTCTCATCTGTGAAAAACAGTGGTGGACCAACCAATTCCGGTGTTCTAAGGAAAATGCCAGTCGAGCTCCACGGTGCCGGTCAGTGAGCACAGCGCCCACCACAGGACATCAGGCCCCCTCATGAAGTCTGTTTCTGATTGTTTGGTCAGAGACAGTCACACCAGTGGCCTGATGGAGGTCATTTTGTAGGACTCTGGTAGTGCTCATCCTGTTTCTCCTGCACAAAGGAGCAGATACTGGTCCTGCTAGTGGGTTAAAGACATTCTGTGGTCCTGTCCAGCTGTCCTACAGTAACTGTCTCCTGGAATCTCCTCCGTGCTCTACAGACTGCTGGGAGATACAGCAAACCTTCTGGCAAAGGCACATATTGATGTATGTGTTGGCAGTGGCGGCGTCAGGGCTTGGGGGGGGCTTAAGCCCACACAATAATGAGCCAAGCCCCCCTCGGTCCTCCCAGTAATTCTGCCAGTAATGTGAATAGCGACTGACATATTTGTGGATCTCAACTGCAGTTTTGCGCTGAGAATGTCTCAATATTGCGTAACAGAGCAAAGTGATGAATGTGTGTGTTCGGTGATCCACCAATGCCGAATCAACCTTCACAAACAGAATTTTCACTTTTGCAAATAAACATTTATTTGTAAAAACCCAAACACAAGTTACAAATCAGAAATTTGTGTTTGTGGATCACAAAGCATGTGTACAAATCAAAGGATATTTGTAAATCACCCTCCGTGCATTTGCAAGTATTAATGAGACAAATTTAACTCCATACTCCAAAAATTTAGGTTTCCTAAATATTTATTACAGCTATGATATAGACGATTTGTGTAAGGTTGATTCCATGCATTGTCTTGAGCACCATTTCAATGAATTCAGTTTGTATACCTATGTGCAAGTTTGCTGAACTTGCAATCATTCTAAGTGATGTGTGTGTGTGTGTGTGTGTTTGTACCACATTTTAGAGGAGCACGGGTGACTAAAACATATACCTTGGTATTTATGAAGCAATTTACTATATATTGTTCATTTTGGCAACATTTTTTGGAGCCCCTCCAACTTATACCTCAGCTTCCCCCCCCCAAGAAAAATTTCCTGGCACCGCCACTGTGTGTTGGGTCCAGGTACCACACCATGGTACCAGTGGTGACACCCAAATGCAGAACTACAGAAAACAGTCAGAAGACATGAGGGGAAAATGTTGGTGTCCTCCACCTGTAAAACCATTACTGTTTTAATTTATAACAAACTAATACTATTACCATTGAGTTATCATCATCAGTATTTATGCCGAAATCCTTAATGTAGTGTTTTGTATATTTATGAAAATTCAAGGAAATTAGACATGTATAGGAGAAAATTTAGTTCACTATTGTGTCCACCTGAGGGCAGTAAATCATCATGATTTCCTTTAAATTGAGCAGTTGTATTTTTTTTGTGGATGGTAATAGTCTTATATATTTATATTACATATTTTATTTAAAATCTGTTCTTATGTTTGCAGTATTCAAATTGAAATTCATGACGTTGTAGTTCATCTTATATCCACTTAAGGGCAGTAAACACATGATTTTCATTTCAATTCCTCAGAATTCAATTGGTGAAACATTTTTTGTTGTAAACAGTTTTAAATAATCTCTGCAGTAATGGCTACATTATTCATTCAATGTGGTGTTTTGTATATTTGTGAATATTCAATGAAAAATCTACCTACCTGCTGTGCTACATTGTTTTGTTTCTTCCAGAGAGTGATGGAGCTGGAGGCAGATGTCACGGGTCATGAACTGATTTTTGTGGATGAAGCAGGTTTCAACCTTACAAAAAGAAGGAGACGTGGCAGGAACATTATTGGACACAGTGACATCATCAATGTCCCAGCAGGACAACATGGGGGTAATATACAGTAGTGTTCAGAATAATAGTAGTGCTATGTGACTAAAAAGATGAATCCAGGTTTTGAGTATATTTCTTATTGTTACATGGGAAACAAGGTACCAGTACATTCAGTAGAGTCTCACAAATCCAACAAGACCAAGCATTCATGATATGCACACTCTTAAGGCTATGAAATTGGGCTATTGGTAAAAAAAAAAAAAAATAGAAAAGGGGGTGTTCACAATAATAGTAGTGTGGCATTCAGTCAGTGAGTTTGTCAGTTTTGTGGAACAAACAGGTGTGAATCAGGTGTCCCCTATGTAAGGATGAAGCCAGCACCTGTTGAACATGCTTTTCTCTTTGAAAGCCTGAGGAAAATGGGACATTCAAGACATTGTTCAGAAGAACAGCGTAGTTTGATTAAAAATTTGATTGGAGAGGGGAAAACTTATACGCAGGTGCAAAAAATTATAGGCTGTTCATCTACAATGATCTCCAGTGCTTTAAAATGGCCAAAAAAAATAACAGACGTGTGGAAGAAAACGGAAAACAACCATCAAAATGGATAGAAGAATAACCAGAATGGCAAAGGCTCACCCATTGATCAGCTCCAGGATGATCAAAGACAGTCTGGAGTTACCTGTAAGTGCTGTGACAGTTAGAAGACACCTGTGTGAAGCTAATTTATTTGTAAGAATCCCCCACAAAGTCCCTCTGTTAAATAAAAGACGTGCAGAAGAGGTTACAATTTGCCAAAGAACACGTCAAGTGGCCTAAAGAGAAATGGAGGAATATTTTGTGGACTGATGAGAGTAAAATTGTTCTTTTTTTGGGTCCAAGGGCTGCAGACAGTTTGTGAGATGACCCCCAAACTCTGAATTCAAGCCACAGATCACAGTGAAGACAGTGAAGCATGGTTTTGCAAACATCATGATATGGGCATGTTTCTCCTACTATGGTGTTGGGCCTGTATATTGAATACCAGGTATCATGGATCAGTTTGGATATGTCAAAATACTTGAAGAGGTCATGTTGCCTTATGCTGAAGAGGTCATGCCCTTCAAATGGGTGTTTCAACAAGACAATGACCCCAAGCACACTAGTAACCGAGCAAAATCTTGGTTCCAAACCAACAAAATTAATCCCTCGCAGATGTGAAGAAATCATGAAAAACTGTGGTTATACAACTAAATACTAGTTTAGTGATTCACAGGATTGCTAAAAAAGCAGTTTGAACATTATAGTTTTGAGTTTGTAGCGTCAACAGCAGATGCTACTATTACTGTGAACACCCCTTTTTCTACTTTTTTTTTTTTTTTTTTTTTTTTTTTTACTAATAGCCCAATTTCATAGCCTTAAGAGTGTGCATATCATCAATGCTTGGTCTTGTTGGATTTGTGAGAGTCTACTGAATGTACTTGTTGTGTGGGCCGCTGAAGAGGAGGTACTGCTGGCCCACCACCACCAGAGGGCGCCCTGCCTGGAGTGCGGGCTCCAGGCACCAGAGGGCGCTGCCGCCGCCGAGGGCTGCCAGGGTGACAGCTGTCACCCATTACTGGACACAGCTGACTGCACTCAGGACGGAGGTATATCAGCAGGACAGCGTCTCCACCTCAGTGCCGAGATATCGCCTTGAGATTAAGGTAACCTTCTCTGCAAGCTCATATTGAAGACTCTGATAAACCTTGGTAAACCTTTCAGGACAGCTGACTACAGAAAGCTACTTGCTTGGATAAGTACTCACCTTTCCTGCTTCATTGTAACAAGAGGTGGAGGCGGCTTCTCCCCTCTCCGTCTACTGGGTGCTGTCGCATCCATACCTGTGTGTTTGTGCTCTTTCCCGCCAGCAGTACCGGATCCGACGAGCGGAGGCAGTGGCCACCTGGGAATTCGGGACTTGGCGGTTCCAGTACTTCTGGGGTTCGGTGGCAGAGGAAATCTGGGTGGTTCCGGTTCGACTAGGACGGACGCCTCCTACCTTCGAGCCTGCCCACACGACACCAGCAGATTTCGGCTTCAAACTCCAAATTATTAATTGTTGTATTGGTTGTGCTCTTTTCACAACAGTAAAACTTGTTATTCACCTTTCTCCATTGTCCGTTCATTGCGCCCCCTGTTGTGGGTCCGTGTACCTACACTTTCACAACAGGATATCTCGGCCAGCGTCATGGATCCCGAGGGGCGTCAACCGGCTGTTGAACGGCCAATGGAAGAACAGGGCGCAGCGGCGGCTTCGGGAGGGGTAGTCGGTGAGTTGCAGCGGATCCTCACCGCTTTCACCACTCGGATCGATTTCATGACCGAGCAGCACGTTCTCCTAAACCGCAGGGTGGAGGCTCTCGCCGCACAAGTGGAAGCGCGCCCTCCGGGCGCCGCTGCGGCTCTCCCTCCCGAGGACCCTGCGTGTGAGAGTGACGTTCCACTGGTCGTTCAACGGTCCCTTCCTCCGTCCCCAGAAGCTTACATAAGCCCTCCAGAACCGTACGGAGGCTGTGTGGAGACGTGCGCGGATTTTTTGATGCAATGTTCGCTCGTCTTCGCACAGCGTCCCGTGATGTACGCGACTGACGCTAGCAAAGTAGCTTATGTCATAAACCTGCTTCGCGGGGAGGCACGCGCGTGGGCTACAGCGCTCTGGGAGCAGAACTCACGGCTCCTTCATTCTTACGATGGGTTTGTACGGGAGCTCAGAACGGTGTTCGATCATCCCAACAGAGGCGAGTCCGCTTCAACCGCACTACTGTCCATACGACAGGGGCGTCGGAGCGCAGCTGCCTATGCAGTCGCCTTCCGCATCGCGGCGGCGAGATCCGGCTGGAATAGCACTGCCCTCCGCGCTGCCTTTGTAAACGGACTGTCTCTGGTCCTAAAAGAGCACCTGGTGGCTAAGGACGAACCGCGGGATTTAGATGGGCTCATCGATCTAGTTATACGACTCGACAACCGGTTAGAAGAACGCCGTCGGGAACGAGGCGAAGGGCGTGGCCAGGCACGCGTCGTCCCTCTCCCTTCCGGGTCCGATCGAGCTCCGCCCTCCCCACGCTCCTCTGTTCCTGCGCTCCGTGGGGTCACAGCTCCCCCTACTGACGAAGCTAGGGACACGAGTAGGGCAACATTTAGGGCACCAGATGCACAAAGGAGATGGACCCACGGAGCGTGTCTTGTTTGTGGTTCAATAGAGCACCATGTGAGAGACTGCCCCGAGCGGTCAAACGCCAAACGCCCGCCCTTAGAGACTGGGCCAGGGGTGGGCCAAAACATTCACGTGGGACATACCCACATTGCTACACGACTCCCAGTCACGATCCTGTTTGAGGATTCAACCCTGAAGGCCCCAGCACTGGTGGACACGGGCTCTGAGGGGAATCTGCTAGACAGTAGATGGGCCAGGGAGATAGGGCTCCCTCTGGTGGCTCTTACCTCGCCTGTGCAGGTTCGAGCACTAGATGGCTCCCTACTCCCACCAATCACACACAAGACACCTCCAGTAACTCTGGTGGTGTCAGGCAACCACCGGGAGGTGATCGAGTTCTTCGTGACTCAGGCCACCTCCCGTGTGGTTTTAGGATTTCCATGGATGCTTAAGCACAATCCCCGGATTGATTGGCCGTCCGGGGTGGTGGTTCAGTGGAGCGAAACCTGCCATCG
The DNA here is from genome assembly GCF_902500255.1 of Thalassophryne amazonica. Lineage (NCBI taxonomy): Eukaryota > Metazoa > Chordata > Actinopteri > Batrachoidiformes > Batrachoididae > Thalassophryne > Thalassophryne amazonica. Next base: position 31,430,390 of record NC_047114.1, on the reverse strand, counting down.
GGAGTGTCTCGGTTCCTCGGTTCCGCCCGGCTCCCAAGCTAAGGAGGAGGTCCGAGTCCCGCCCAATCTGAAGGCGGTGCCAGCGGAGTACCATGACCTTGCGGACGTGTTCAGCAAGGATCTGGCTCTCACGCTTCCTCCCCACCGCCCGTACGATTGTGCCATTGATTTGGTTCCAGGCAGTGAGTTCCCGTCCAGTAGGCTGTACAACCTCTCACGGCCGGAACGCGAATCAATGGAGACCTACATCCGGGACTCATTAGCCGCCGGGTTGATCCGGAATTCCACCTCACCGATGGGCGCTGGTTTCTTTTTTGTGGGTAAAAAAGATGGCGGACTTCGTCCATGCATTGATTACAGGGGGTTGAATGAGATCACGGTTCGCAACCGATACCCGTTGCCCTTGTTGGATTCAGTGTTCACCCCCTTGCATGGAGCCAGAATCTTCACCAAGCTGGATCTTAGGAACGCGTACCATTTGGTTCGGATTCGGAAGGGAGACGAATGGAAGACGGCATTTAACACCCCCTTAGGTCATTTTGAGTACCTGGTCATGCCGTTCGGTCTCACTAATGCTCCCGCGACCTTCCAAGCGTTGGTAAACGATGTCTTGCGGGACTTCCTGCACCGGTTCGTCTTCGTATATCTAGACGATATACTCATCTTTTCTCCGGATCCTGAGACCCATGTCAAGCATGTACGTCAGGTCCTACAGCGGTTGTTGGAGAACCGTCTGTTTGTGAAGGGCGAGAAGTGTGAGTTCCACCGCACTTCTTTGTCCTTCCTGGGGTTTATCATCTCCTCTAACTCCGTCGCCCCGGACCCGGCCAAGGTTGCGGCGGTGAGAGACTGGCCCCAACCCACAAGCCGTAGGAAGCTGCAACAGTTCCTCGGCTTTGCTAATTTCTACAGGAGGTTCATCAAGGGCTACAGTCAGGTAGTTAGCCCCCTGACAGCCCTGACCTCTCCAAAAGTTCCCTTCACCTGGTCGGACCGGTGCGAGGCCGCGTTCAAGGAGTTGAAACGGCGCTTCTCGTCTGCACCAGTTCTGGTGCAGCCCGATCCTAGCCGCCAGTTAGTGGTTGAAGTGGATGCCTCGGACTCAGGGATAGGAGCGGTGCTCTCCCAGAGCGGGAAGACCGATAAGGTCCTTCACCCGTGTGCCTATTTTTCCCGCAGGTTGACCCCCGCTGAACGGAACTATGACGTCGGCAATCGGGAACTCCTTGCTGTGAAAGAGGCCCTCGAAGAGTGGAGACATCTGTTGGAGGGAACAGCCGTGCCATTCACGGTTTTCACTGACCATCGGAACCTGGAGTACATCAGGACCGCTAAGCGTCTGAACCCCAGGCAAGCCCGCTGGTCACTGTTCTTTGGCCGTTTTGACTTCCGGATTACCTACCGCCCCGGGACCAAGAACCAGAGATCGGATGCATTGTCCCGGGTGCACGAAGATGAGGTCAAAACGGAACCGTCGGATCCCCCGGATCCCATCATCCCGGAGTCCGCTATCGTGGCCGCCCTCACCTGGGACGTGGAGAAGACCGTCCGGGAGGCCCTGACCCGTGTCCCGGACCCCGGAAACGGACCAAAGAACAAACTATACGTCCCACCAGAGGCCAGGGCCGCAGTCCTAGACTTCTGTCACGGTTCTAAGCTCTCCTGTCACCCGGGGGTGCGAAGGACCGTGACAGTCGTCCGGCAACGCTTCTGGTGGGCATCCCTGGAGGCCGATGTCCGGGATTACGTCCAGGCCTGTACCACCTGCGCCAGGGGCAAGGCCAACCACCAGAAGACCTCAGGGCAGCTACAGCCACTGCCCGTGCCTCATCGCCCCTGGTCCCACATCGGCCTGGACTTCGTCACGGGTCTCCCGCCGTCCCAGGGAAACACCGTCGTCTTCACGATAGTGGACCGTTTCTCCAAGGCGGCCCACTTCGTGGCCCTCCCGAAGCTTCCAACGGCCCAGGAGACAGCGGACCTCCTGGTCCACCACGTCGTCCGTCTGCATGGTATACCATCAGACATCGTCTCCGATCGCGGTCCCCAGTTCACCTCACACGTCTGGAGGAGCTTCTGCCGGGAACTGGGGGCCACGGTCAGCCTCTCGTCTGGGTATCATCCCCAGACCAACGGGCAAGCAGAGCGGGCGAACCAGGACTTGGAGCAGACACTACGCTGTGTGACAGCCGCGCACCCGACGGCCTGGAGTACCCACCTGGCCTGGATCGAGTACGCTCACAACAGCCAAGTGTCATCAGCCACCGGCCTCTCCCCGTTTGAGGTGTGCTTGGGGTATCAGCCCCCCTTGTTTCCGGTGGTCGAGGGAGAGGTCGGTGTGCCCTCGGTCCAGGCCCACCTACGGAGGTGCCGTCGGGTGTGGCGTGCCGCCCGCTCTGCCTTGTTGAAGGCCCGGACGAGAGCAAAGACACATGCAGACCGGCGGCGGGCCCCGGCTCCCACGTATCGTCCTGGGCAGGAGGTATGGTTGTCCACCAAGGACATTCCCCTTCAAGTGGACTCCCCCAAGCTCCAAGACCGATACATCGGCCCCTTCAAGGTCCTCAAAATCATCAATCCCGCCGCAGTGAGGCTTCAGTTGCCGGCCTCGCTGCGGATTCACCCGGTATTCCACGTCTCCCGGATAAAGCCCCATCACACCTCACCCCTCTGCACCCCGGGTCCGGCACCACCTCCTGCCCGGATCATCGACGGGGAACCGGCTTGGACCGTGCGTCGGCTCCTCGATGTCCGTCGAATGGGTCGGGGTCTTCAGTACCTGGTGGACTGGGAGGGGTACGGCCCCGAAGAACGCTCCTGGGTGAAGAGGAGCTTCATCCTGGACCCGGCCCTCCTGGCCGACTTCTACCGTCGCCATCCGGACAAGCCCGGTCGTGCGCCAGGAGGCGCCCGTTGAGGGGGGGGGTCCTGTTGTGTGGGCCGCTGAAGAGGAGGTACTGCTGGCCCACCACCACCAGAGGGCGCCCTGCCTGGAGTGCGGGCTCCAGGCACCAGAGGGCGCTGCCGCCGACGAGGGCTGCCAGGGTGACAGCTGTCACCCATTACTGGACACAGCTGACTGCACTCAGGACGGAGGTATATCAGCAGGACAGCGTCTCCACCTCAGTGCCGAGATATCGCCTTGAGATTAAGGTAACCTTCTCTGCAAGCTCATATTGAAGACTCTGATAAACCTTGGTAAACCTTTTCAGGACAGCTGACTACAGAAAGCTACTTGCTTGGATAAGTACTCACCTTTCCTGCTTCATTGTAACAAGAGGTGGAGGCGGCTTCTCCCCTCTCCGTCTACTGGGTGCTGTCGCATCCATACCTGTGTGTTTGTGCTCTTTCCCGCCAGCAGTACCGGATCCGACGAGCGGAGGCAGTGGCCACCTGGGAATTCGGGACTTGGCGGTTCCAGTACTTCTGGGGTTCGGTGGCAGAGGAAATCTGGGTGGTTCCGGTTCGACTAGGACGGACGCCTCCTACCTTCGAGCCTGCCCACACGACACCAGCAGATTTCGGCTTCAAACTCCAAATTATTAATTGTTGTATTGGTTGTGCTCTTTTCACAACAGTAAAACTTGTTATTCACCTTTCTCCATTGTCCGTTCATTGCGCCCCCTGTTGTGGGTCCGTGTACCTACACTTTCACAACAGTACTGGTACCTTGTTTCCCATGTAACAATAAGAAATATACTCAAAACCTGGATTATTTTTTTTAGTCACATAGCACTATTATTCTGAACACCACTGTAACTGTGTGCTGCCAGAAGACAAAATGATGACGTTTGCCATCATTCAACCCTGGACCCGAACAACACAGCAGCACACATTCTAACACTCCTGGACACCCTGCATCACACACACTCACTAACCACGAGAGACCAGAGCAGACCAGCTTCTCATCATTTGAAACAATATTAGTTTCAGTTGGGCTGCTTTGGTCTGCAGCTGGTTTACAGACACCCATTCTTCACTGTACTCAGCCTCCCCCTGTATTCTCCATTCTTGAATCTGATTTGCCTGGTGCTGGAAGGTGTGTGATCATCAGCCCCATCAATGTATGACCCTTTTACAGACAACGGAGGAGGCATGTGGGGACACTGACCAGGGGTCACACCAGGCCTGGATACAGGACTCCAGGAGATATTTTGCCTGGTGTCTCACACCAGAAGACATTACACGCAATGTTGATGAAATGTTGTGGCCAGACCCAGAGAGAAGACAAGATGCAGACTAACTTTTTTCAGATATTTTTGAAACTTCTAAGGTTGTTTTCTTGAATTTGCACTTTATTGTTTTGGGGGGAAAAAAGTTGGTTTTGATGTGTGGAAATTAACATCCATATTTGACATTTGAATCCTTGTGTGTATTTGTGTTTACAGATATAGATTGATAGATACTTTATTGATCCCGGAGGGAAATTCAAGGCATCCAGCAGCTTACACATTAGACAAGACACACAAAATATGGTTAAGTAAATAAAAGAAAAATGGACTAATCAATAAAAGCTACTAACTAAAAATAAAATAAATTTGTGTGCAAGTGCAGCATCCAGTCTCAGAGAATATGACGGAGGAGTAAATGTAGTAGTGCAGTAGTGAGGAGGTAGCACAGATGTAAACAGTACACAATGTGAACAGTGTAGGTTGTGCAAAGAAGTAAGCAGTGTAAACAGTGTTGGTAGTGCAAAAGAAAGCAATAAAAGGTCAAACAGATGTCACAGGATTATTTCTTACTGAGATGGGAAGAGTTGAACAGTCTGATGGCCTGAGGGACAAAAGACTTTCTGAATCTGTCCGTGTGGCAGGACTGGGACAGCAGTCTGCCGCTGAATGAGCTCCTCTGCCTGATGATGGCGCTGTGCAGAGGGTGCTCAACATTGTCCATGATGGCCAGCAGTTTACAGAGGGTCCTTCTCTCTGCCACTGATGTTAGTGTCTCCAGCTCTGTTCCCAGCACTAAACCAGCTTTCCTCACCAGCCTGTCCAGTCGCCCGGCGTCCCTCCTCTTCATGCTGCTCCCCCAGCATACCACCACAGAGAAGAGGACACTGGCTACCACAGACTGGTAGAACATTCGCAGGAGTTTATGGCAGATCCTGAAGGACCCTAACCTCCTCAGGAAGTACAGTCTGCTCTGTCCCTTCCTGTAGAGGGTGTCAGTATTGGCTGACCAATCCAACCTATCGTCCATAAGTGTTCCCAGATATTTGTAAGTCTGGACCACCTCCACATCGACCCTCTCAATGGAGACTGGCTGCAGAGTGGGCCCGGACCTTCTGAAGTCCACTACCATCTCCTTTGTTTTGGCAATGTTCAGCTGCAGGTGGTTTGATTTGCACCACTCCACAAAGTCCTGTATCAGGTCCCTGTACTCTCTTTCCTGTCCCTCTCGCACACATCCCACAATAGCAGTGTCATCTGAAAACTTCTGCATGTGGCACGACTCCGAGTTGTAATTGAAGTCTGATGTGTACAGAGTGAACAGAACTGGAGAGAGCACAGTTCCTTGTGGTGCTCCAGTGCTGCTGATCACTGTGTCCGAGGTGCAGTTACTGAGTCTGACGTATTGTGGTCTTCCAGTTAGATAATCAGTGATCCAGGTGACCAGATGAGTGTCCACCTCCATCTCCATGAGCTTGTCTCTCAGTAGCAGGGGCTAGATGGTGTTGAAGGCACTGGAGAAGTCAAAAAACATGACCCTCACAGCGCTGTTACCCCTGTCCAGATGAGAGTGGGCCCTGTGAAGGAGGTAGAGGATGGCGTCCTCCACTCTCACCTTCTCCCTGTATGCAAACTGCAGTGGGTCCTCAGCATGTCTGACCTGAGGTCTGAGGATGCTCAGCAGCAGTCGCTCCATGGTCTTCATCACGTGGGATGTCAAAGCGACTGGCCTGTAGTCATTCAGCTCCTTCGGGTGTGCCTTCTTAGGAACTGGAATGACACAGGATGTCTTCCATGTGACTGGGGCCTTTCTGAGACGCAGGCTCAGGTTGAAAACATGCTGGAGGAGCTCCCCCAGTTAGTTGGCGCAGGCCTTAAGCATTCTGGGACACACTTTATCTGGGCCTGCTGCCTTCCTGGGGTGGATTCTCCTTAGCTCTCTCCTGACCTGGTCTGCCATGAAGGAGGGAGGACGGTGAGAGTGGGTGCCTGTTCCGGCTGACTGTGACGATGATGATGATGGTGGTGAGGATGGTGAGGGTGAGGACGAGGGCTGATCCACTGTGGGTTTTGGTGCTGACGGTGATGAGGGTGAGGGCTGATCTGCTGGGGGTTTTGATGGTGATGAAGTGATAACTGCTGCGGGAGGGGTTGATGGGGGGTTTGCAGAGGTAGAACAATCAAACCTGTTAAAAAAAAAAGTCATTAAACTGGTTTGCTCTGTCCACACCCCCATCTACTGGGCTGCGGCTGCTGCTTTTGCAGCCTGTGATGGTTTTCATTGCATCCCAGACCTCCTTCATGTTGTTGTCTTGCAGCTTTCTCTCCACCTTCTTCCTGTAGGACTCCTTGGCCTCTTTAAGGCGAGCCTTTAGTTCCCGCTGTACACGCCTAAGCTCCGTCCCATCTCTGTCTTTGAACGACCTCTTCTTTTGGTTTAGAAGATTCTTGACATCGCTGGTGATCCAGGGCTTGTTGTTTGGAAAGCAACGTACAGTTTTTATGGGAACAGCAACGTCCCTACAGAAGTTCAGGTAGCCCGTGATGCAGTGTGTCACCCCATCAATGTCCTCACCATGTGTGTCCTGCAGCACGCTCTAGTCAGTAGTCTCGAAGCAGTCCCTGAGAGCTTCTTCTGCCTCAGGAGACCAGACTCTGAATGAACGTGTAGTAATGGGCTGCCTCAGTACCAGTGGTTTGTACTGAGGCTGTAGAAAAACCAGATTGTGATCTGATTTTCCCAGTGGTGGTAGTGGAGTAGCTGTGTATGCTTCCCTCACGTTGGCATACATCAGATCAATAGACCTGTTCTACATGTATGACCTCAAACTGACCTTGTCAACAGAGAAAGCAAAGCCAGATGTTTTTCCTTTTCTACCATCAATGTGTAGTTGATGCATTGTGTGCTTAGTAAAATGATGATTTGTCTTAAATGTTTGGCACAAGGTAACATTTTTAAAAGAGTTTGAAGAGTTTAGTAAGATTTGTGTGCTTTTGCAAGAGATACACAATGTTTTACTGATTTGGTGGAAGTTTTTTTTTTTTTTTTTTTTGTGTGTAGAGTTTATCAAAAATAGTCAGTAGTTACAAAATGTGCTTAAGTGTGATGGAGGCCAGTAGAAGGCGCTGGGTTTTAGCCGACTGGTCAGAGTGTCCGCCTCTCATGCCAAAGATTGTGAGTTTGCATCGCGAGTCGGAGGAATCAATCACAACAACGCAGAGAGAGAGTAGAACCACTATGTAAGCAAGTAGAAAAAACAAGTCCTGTAAAATTCATGCAGTTGTATTTGTAGTGAATGCGAGTACTTATTTATATTATACTTTTAAAATGCACAAATGTCTGCATTATTCTGGCTAAAACTGTTGATGTTCTATTTCAGCATTATGTTCACTTTAGTGCAGGAAACACTCATGATTTTAGTTTCAATGACTAGAAATTTGACTGCTGCAACATTTTTTTGTTGTAAATAGTTTAAAATAATCACATTAATAACAATCAAAATAATAAAACATTGAATTATTATTATTTTTTATTAAACTGCACTAACGCCTGCATAATTCATGTTTAAATTGTGCTTGTGCACAAGCGTGCTTGCTGCCCGGTTCAGTGCTCCATACAGAGGAGATGACAAAATTCACTCCAAAACTCTTAACTTTTTATTAGTGTCAGTGTGAACGCGCATGTGAAAATCTGTCCACAGGAAGACATTGTGCACCATCCGTGTGTGATGGTACCAGCCAGGACCTCTCTGATGGCGTGGAGTGTTGGACATCACATATTTCAGCCTGCAGGAAACTATTTTACAAGTGGCTGAGTGCCCTGTTCAGTTTTCTTCCTGTTGTAATTTTTTTCCAACAGTAGAGCTGGTCGGCTTTGTGATTACGTCCGCCAAGGACGTAATAAAATTCACTGGAATTTATTTATTTATTTGTCTGTCTGTTAGCAGGATTACGTGATCTGAATGTGGATTCTGGATGAAGTTTCACTTTATATAGGTTTTGAAGGATTACTGTTAGCAGGATTACATCAAAACTACTGCACAAATTTTGTTGAAAGTTTCAACACAGATACATATTAGGCCATGGAAGACTCCATTAAATTTTGGAGGTGATCTGGATCTGAATTCTGAATCAAGCTTAACTTTATATAGGCCGTAAGATTGGGGGAACACGGACCTCCTCTTTAGCAGTCGCACCGGGTGGGACCGAGGATCTTAGACACTCCCGGTGGCAGGTTTCGCTCCATTGAGCCACAACCCCAGTCGGCCAATCGATCCGGGGATTGTGCTTACTCATCCATGGATAACCCAAAATAATTCTGGAGCTAGAAGGTGTTACAAAAAACACAATCTCCTCCCTGTGGTTTCCAGACACAACCAGTGTTAAGGGCTGTGTCTGGTGTGTTGTTAATGGTAGAAGGGTGCCATCTAATGCCCGTACCTTCAAAGGTGAAGGAAGGGCCACTAGAGGGAGCCCTACTTCCTTTGCCCATCTGCTATCAAGCAGATTCCCCTCTGACTCCGTGTCGATGAGTGCTGGGGCATGAAGGGTTAAATCCCCACAGAGGATCATAACTGGGACTCATGCGGATTTTTGTGTTTCCCGTGTGTGTGTTATGGCCCACCCTTAGCCCAGTCTCTAAGGGCGAGCGTTGGTGTTTAACCGCTTGGGGCAATTCTGCAAATGCTCACTCGAGCCGCAGATAAAACACTCTCCGCAGGCCAGCCTCCTTTGTCTTGGCTGATTTCATTTTCGCCCTGCTCGTGTCCATAGCTTCGTCAGCAGGGGGAGCTGTCGTCACGCAGAGCGCTCTGGCTTTGGAGCGTGGGGAAGGCGGTGCTGTTTCGGACGAAGGGAGAGGGACGGCTCATACCCGGCCACGCCCTTCGTCTCGCTCCCGTCGACTTTCCTCTAATCAGTTGTCTAACCGTATAACGAGGTCGATAAGCCCGTCTAATTCCCGCGGTTCGTCCTTAGCCACCAGGTGCTCCTTAAGGACCGGCGACAGTCCATTTACAAAGGCGGCTCAGAGCGCTACCGTATTCCAGCCGGCTCTCACTGCCGCGACGCGGAAGTTGACTGCATACTCAGCGGCGCTTCGTCGCCCCTGTCAAATTCACAGCAGCAAGTTAGAAGCAGATTCGCCTGGATTAGGGTGATGGAACACCTGTCTGAACTCCCTCACAAACCCAGTATATGTCGTTAGGAGCCACGAATTCTGTTCCCAAAGCGCCGTAGCCCAGGCGCGTGCCTCACCTTGAAGCAAATTAACGACATAAGCCACCCGGCTGGAGTACGACGCGTACATAACGGGACGTTGTGCAAAGACAAGTGAGCACTGCATCAAGAAGTCCGTGCACGTCTCGACACAACCTCCGTACGGTTCCGGGGGGCTAATGTATGCTTCAGGGGATGGGGGGTGGGGGGTGCATTAATAGAATCAGTTGAGGAGATTACAAACGCCATAGACCACAAATTACATTCAGTTGGAATATTTATAGACCTTAAAAAGGCTTTTGATACAATTAATCATGACATATTAATCAATAAACTTGAACAGTATGGGATTAGGGGGTTGGTGTTGCACTGGGTGAGAAGCTACTTAAGTAACAGAAAACAGTTTGTGAAGTTGGGGGAATATACATCATCATGCTTGGACAATGCTTGTGGCGTCCCACAGGGGTCAGTATTGGGTCCAAAACTGTTTCTAATTTATATAAATGATATTGTCAATGTTTCCAAAATATTAAAATTAGTATTATTTGCAGATGACACAAGCATTTTTTGTTCAGGGGGGGATTTGCAGGAGTTACTGAGGAGGATCAGTATAGAAATGGGAAAATTGAAAATATGGTTTGACAGAAATAAATTATCATTAAACTTAAGTAAAACAAAATACATGTTATTTGGCTATTGTAATACAGACATACAGGTTCAGTTACAAGTCGAGGGGGTAGATATTGAAAGGGTACATGAAAATAAGTTTCTGGGGGTGATAATAGATGATAAGATAAACTGGAAGACTCATAAAACATATACAAAGTAAACTGTCAAGAAGCATTTCAGTTCTAAACAAAGCGAAACATATTCTGGACCACAACTCACTCCGCATTCTTTACTGCTCACTGGTTTTACCATATTTACAGTACTGTGCAGAGGTATGGGGTAATACTTATAAAGGTACAACACAATCACTATCAGTAATGCAGAAAAGAGCTATAAGAATTATTCATAATACTGGCTATAGAGATCATACAAATCCACTATTTTTACAATCCAAATTCTTAAAATTCACAGACTTGGTTCATTTTCAAACAGTACAAATTGTGTATAAAGCAATAAACAATTTACTTCCAGCAAATATTAAAAATGTTTTTTAACAGATCAGGGGATTACAGTCTGAGGGGGAAATTTAATTTAAAGCATCAGTGGGCACGAACAACATTAAAAGGTTTCTGTATTTCTGTCTGTGGGGTGAGGATGTGGAACAGATTGGGAGTGGGGCTCAAGCAATGTCCAAGCATGAACCAGTTCAAACAGCGGTACAAAAATGTTTTTTTCTGGGTATAGGGAGGAGGAAGGGTAATGAGGGTTAGGGTGTTTTTGTTTTTTGCTTCGGCTTGTAAATATATAGTATTTTATATGTAAGTAGGTATGTGTAGGTGTATATTTATGTTTGTGTATATATATGTGTATGTATGTTGTATGTTGTATGTGTATATGTATGTATATATATATATATATATATATATATATATATATATATATATATATATATATATATATATATCGGCTTAGGCGTGTAGGAATCTATGTGTATATGTGGCATGTGGTATTACTGGTTGTGGGGAAGAAGGGGTAGGGATAAATAAGATGATGCTTCACCCTACCCCTTTTCGGACATGTTGGGTACACAGTAGGAACTTTTTTGTTGTTGTCTTTACTGATCTATCTTGTAATTGTTGTTGTATCAAATGTTCGAAATAAACAGTTTTCATTCATTCATTGAACGACCACTGGAGGGTCTCTGTTCAGCAACAGGTCCGCAGGAGGAGGAGCTGCAGCCGCGGCCTGTCCGCGCACTTCCACCTGAGCGGTGAGAGCCTCCATCCTACGATTGAGCAATATATTCTGCTCGGTCACCAAATCCAGCCGAGCAGTGAGGGTGGTCAGTATTTGCTGCAACTCACCCATCATGTCTCCTGCTGGATCCTGTGCACATTGCGTCTCCATTGATTGTTCAACGGATAGTATGTGCCCCTCGGAATCCATGACATTGGCCGAGTTATCCTGTTGGGGAAAGTGTAAGACACGGACCCACGCCAGGGGGCGTAAATGAACGGACGCCAACTCCTACAACTTCCACAAACTCAGCTACAAGCTGCAAGTGTACAAAAAGGTTTACGACTGCAAAAAGCTCTGCTGCAAAAACGTGTGCGTACGGCACAAAACGGCTGAGTAGTTTACCTGTCGGGTAAGCTGATAACTCGGCAGAGGTGTGATGTCTCTCCCAGGCTTTTATGGATGAGTTGATGATGGAATGATTTCTGACAGCTGTCAGCTCCGGCCCCCTGGTGCTCCTGTATGGCGATTGTGCCCTCTGGTGCCTGAAGCCCGACATCAGGCAGGGCGCCCTCTGGTGTTGGGCCAGCAGTACCTCCTCTTCGGGCGGCCCACACAACAACTGTCTCATTTTCATTCTCCACCAAGGTTATAAGTCGCTGTTTTACTCTTTGGGCTAAAAATCTCCCTGCAGCTTCTCCTTGCTCGTAATACTTCTGTCTACATTGGAATAACGAGAATTTAGCCTTTTTCTGCAGTATGGAATTTAGTTCAAAGTTCTTCACCATTCAATATTTTTGTGAAAGCCACGACATAGTGGTGATGCAATGCTGTCAGTTGGGATTTGTCAATGCCAGATTTGGGATTTTGTCAGTGCCAGAAGCAAGTTAGCTGGAGACGCTGGAAACTCTTCTCTGAACGGATCAAACTTCACTCTGTGATCCTCGAATATGTTTATCGAAAAGCCGTTTTTTTTTTTTTTTCATTTGCCTTGAATTTCCTTCTACAAGAGTGCAGTGGGCCCCAGACCCGGGGTCTAAAGCTGCACCCTTAACATTACTGACTTTGTATCTGAGGGGCTCTCTTCAAGATGGTGACCTTTCCTCTCCTCAAATACGGCCTTTCATCTCCTGCCCGACTTCTCAAGTTTGAGGAAGCAGAGCAGTGACAGATCTTTTTCTTCTCCCCAATGGACCAATTTACAATGATGCAGTTTCACTGGATTCTTTTAGCCCATTGATGGTGTTGTTGCTGGGGTCCAGGATCAGAACTATCTGGTGGATGATGCCGCTGATCTGGTGGATGACCCAGCTGAGAGCTGCTACAGAGGAGATGTCTCCCCGCAGCACTGGGAGAACCTGCACCATTTTGTTCATACGCCCTGGTGCTTAGGCACTTTGTGGAGGTTTTAGCTGGGGTTTGTTTCTTTTGAAACATCCTCATACCAAGATCTCTCCTGGCAAACCCCTTCACAGTGGGACCGAGGACACTCGAGGCTTGTGTCCAGTAGGAATTCCAACCCACCGAGAAAAGCCTTTTGTTTTTTCATTTATCTTTGATGTCTTTTAGTAGAATGCAATGGGCCCCAAACCTGGGGTCTAAAGTTGCATCCTAGGTTCTATAGTTATCTTAACCAGATCTGGCATTGTATCCGAGGGCTCTCTTCAAGATGGTGATCGTTCCCTTAATCGCAGACAACTGCACCTCATGTGCACTTGGGTGACCGGGGATTGCCTCAAGGTATTTCTTCAGGTTCTTCTTCATCAGGCCTGTTGCTCCTACCACAACTGGAATGATATCGATGTCTTTCAATGACCATGTTGTTCTTAGGTCATTTTTCATGTCTTGGTATTTTGAGATCTTTCCCCTTTCAGCTCGATTCAGGCCGTAATCATTGGGGACTGTCACATCAATGATTTTGGCTGTTTTCTCTTGCTTGTTCCAGATGACAATATCAGGTTTGATTGCACCTCCTTCTATGTGTCTTCCTGCTGGGATCTCTTTGTCGTAGAAGATCGTTATTTTTCCATTGGATGAGACTGGTGTTGGCTCGTGCTCCCAGACATGTTCTTTGACTTCTAACTCCAGTTCCTTGCAGATCTTCCAGTGGAGATATTGACAGATCTTATGTCTGGATGTATAATGCCCATCTGCCATGAGGATCTGGCATGCTGATGTTAGATGGTTTACACTCTCAACAGCTGTATGACAGAATCGGCATTTATCATTTTTTGAGATCCCTGCCAATTTTTTGAAGCCATTAGTTAGAAGTCCCTGATCTTGTGCTCCAATCAGAATTCTTTCTCCATCAAAACCAAGTTTTCCATTTTTTAGCCACTGCATTGATCCAACTTTGTCGATGTATTCCTTTTCGAGTTCTTCTTGGAAACGTCCGGCTCTTTTGTGTTGTTTTCATCTTTCCACTCGATGTTTTCCTTCTTTTTTGCAGTATTGTTCTCTGGTCTGTCTTGCAAGTTTTGTTGCAGGCATGAGACTGTTGCTTTTTCTCTCTTGTAGAAGTTCTCCGCCAAAGTTTTTTGCCAGTTTAGTGATTGAGGTCCGTTCACTTATGGCCTCGTGGTGTTGTGTGACCGTTTTTATGATTTCTTCTTCAGAGCTCTTTAAGTACTGTCCAATACTTATTATCGATGCTCTGTAGGCCTGGTTGATTTCAGTAAGACCCATACCGCCTTCTCTGCGAGGTAGATATATTCTGTCCATGCACTGATTTCTGTATGTGATTTTGTGGAGGGTGAGCATTTTTCTGGTTTTTGTGTCCAATTTGTTAAGTTCGCATTGTGGCCAGTTCACTATGCCAAATCCATAGGTCACCACCGGTATTGCAAACTGGTTTATGGCTGTGATTTTATTTTTTGGTGTCAGCTGTGTTTTGCAGATCTTTTTTAAGCGGTTTAGGTATTCTTTTGTTGTTTTTGTTCTCATTTTCTTGTGTTCAATTGAATTACTTTGTTCAATTCCCAAGTATTTGTATGTGGAGTCTGCAGCCAGGTCTTCAATGTAGCTCCCTTCATCCAATTGTATGTTTTCGGTTTTTGTCTTTTTTCCTTTTGTCATTGTGCATTTTGAGCATTTATCCAGTCCAAATTCCATGCCAATGTCTTTTGAAAGCCTTTTGTTTTTTCATTTATCTTTGATGTTTTTTTAGTAGAATGCAATGGGTCCCAAACCTGGGGTCTAAAGTTGCATCCTAGGTTCTATAGTTATCTTAACCAGATCTGGCATTGTATCCAAGGGCTCTCTTCAAGATGGTGATCGTTCCCTTAATCGCAGACAACTGCACCTCATGTGCACTTGGGTGACCGGGGATTGCCTCAAGGTATTTCTTCAGGTTCTTCTTCATCAGGCCTGTTGCTCCTACCACAACTGGAATGATATCGATGTCTTTCAATGACCATGTTGTTCTTAGGTCATTTTTTAGGTCTTGGTATTTTGAGATCTTTCCCCTTTCAGCTCGATTCAGGCCGTAGTCATTGGGGACTGTCACATCAATGATTTTGGCTGTTTTCTCTTGCTTGTTCCAGATGACCCTGTATGAATTATCATGTGTGTTTTCAGGTTGCCTTTTTGTCCAAATCCTTGACCACATTCAGAACAGCCAAATGCTTTTTGCCTTTTTTTTTTTTTTTGTCTTTTTAATAGAATGCAGTGGGCCCCAAACCTGGGGTCTAAAGTTGCACCCTAAGCTCTATAGTTATCCTAACCAGAGCTGGCATTGTATCCAAGGGCTCTCTTCAAGATGGTGATCGTTCCCTTAATTGCAGACAACTGCACCTCATGTGCACTTGGGTGCCCTGTATGAATTATCGTGTGTTTTCAGGTTGCCCTTTTGTCCAAACCTTTGACCACATTCAGAACAGACAAATGCCTTTGCCTTTTCATTTATCTTTGATGTCTATTTAATAGAATGCAATGGGCCCCAAACCTGGGGTCTAAAGTTGCACTCTAGGCTCTATAGTTATCCTAACCAGAGCTGGCGTTGTATCTGAGGGCTCTCTTCAAGATGGTGATCGTTCCCTTAATTGCAGACAACTGCACCTCATGTGCACTTGGGTTACTGGGGATTGCCTCAAGGTATTTCTTCAGGTTCTTCTTCATCAGGCCTGTTGCTCCCACCACAACTGGGATGATATCGATGTCTTTCAATGACCATGTTGTTCGTAGATCATTTTTCAGGTCTTGGTATTTCGAGATCTTTCCCCTTTGCGCTCGATTCAGGCTGTAGTCATTGGGGACTGTCACATCAATGATTTTGGCTTTTTTCTCTTGCTTGTTCCAGATGACAATATCAAGTTTGATTGCACCTCCTTTGATGTGTCTTCCTGCTGGGATCTCTTTGTCGTAGAAGACACTTTTCCGTTGGATGAGACTGGTGCTGGCTCATGCTCCCAGACATGTTCTTTGACTTCCATCTCCAGTTCCTTGCATACCTTCCAGTGGAGATATTGACAGATGTTGTTGTGTCTGGATGTATAATGTCCGTCTGCCATGAGGATCTGGCATGCTGAGGTTAGATGGTTTACACTCTCAACAGCTGTATGACAGAATCGACATTTGTCATTTTGTGAGATTCCTGCCATTTTTTTGAAGCCATTTGTTAGAAGTCCCTGATCTTGTGCTCCAATCAAAATTCTTTCTCCGTCAAAACCAAGTTCTCCATTTTTTTAGCCACTGCATTGATCCAACTTTGTTGATGTATTCTTTTTCGAGTTGTTCTTGGAATCGTCCGGCTCTTTTGTGTTGTTTCCATCTTTCCACTCAATGTTTTCCTTCTCTTTTGCTGTACTGTTCTCTGGTTTGTCTTGCAAGTTTTGTTTCAGGCATGAGACTGTTGCTTTCTCTCTCTTGTAGAAGTTCTCCGCCAAAGTTTTTTGCCAGTTTAGTGATTGAGGTCCGTTCGGGTAAGGTCTTCTCGTGGTGGTGTGCGACCTTTTTTACGATTTCTTCTTCAGAGCTCTTTAAGTCCTGTCCAATACTTATTATCGATGTTCTGTAGGCCTGGTTGATTTCAGTCAGACCCAGACCGCCTTCTCTGCGAGGGAGATATATTCTGTCCATGCACTGATTTCTGTATGTGACTTTGTGGAGGGTGAGCATCTTCCTGGTTTTTGTGTCCAAGTTATTAAGCTCATGCTGTGGCAGCCAACTATGCCATACCCATAGGTCACCACTGGTATTGCAAACTGGTTTATGGCTGTGATCTTGTTTTTTGGTGTCAGCTGTGTTTTGCAGATCTTTTTTAAGCGGTTTAGGTATTCTTGTGTTGTTTTTGTTCCCATTTTGTTGTGCTCAATTGTAGTATTTTGTTCAACTCCCAAGTATTTGTATGTGGAGTCTACAGCCAGATCTTCAATGTAGCTTCCTTCATCCAATTGTATGTTTTCGGTTTTTGTCTTTTTACCTTTTGTGATTGTACATTTTCAGCATTTATCCAGTCCAAATTCCATACCAATGTCTTTTGAGAACTTATGGACAGTTTCCACGAGCTGACTGAGTCCCTTTTTTGTGTCGGCATAGATTTTCAAATCGTCCATGAACAGCAGATGATTCACAAGTTTTTGGTTTTTCTTTCCTCTGTCTCTACTTAAGTCATACCCAATGTCATGCTCCTTCAGGGTTTTGCTGAGCAGGTCCATGATTAAGCAGAATAAAAGAGGCGAAAGGCTGTCTCCCTGAAATATCCCTCTCTGAACTCATACGTCTGGGATTGTTATTTGTCCCTCTGTGTGATTGAGGGTGATGGTGGTCCACTTGTTCATTTGTGCTCTCAGGAAAGATCTTATTTCCTCATTGATGTTGTAGAGTTCTAAGCACCTCATGATCCAGGAGTGTGGTACACTGTCAAATGCCTTTTTGTGGTCAATCCAAGCCATGCTGAGGTTCCTCTGCCTTTATTTGCAATCCTCCAGGATAGCTTTGTCTGTCAGTAACTGGTCTTTAGCTCCTAATCTTCTTCTTGAACAACCTTTCTGTTCATTTTCCAGGTAGCCACCAGTGTCAAGATGTTCATAAATGGCATCAGTTATGATTCCTGTCAGCCATTTGTAGGTTGTTATTAGGCAGCAGATGGGTCTGTACTTGGGAAGCTGTGTTTCCTTGGTCTTTGGAATTAGGCTTGTGTTCCCAGTCATTAGCCAGTCTGGAGTGTCCTCTTCTCTTTTTTTGTCCTGTCTGAATTCTAATGTGTTAGTTCAGAGTACCCTTTTGTTTCTGTCTTTTACTCTAATCAGAACAGCTAAATGGTTTTCTTCTTGCTTGCCTCTCCTTTTGTTGCTCTGAGTTGTTCATGTGACCAGATGTTTTTCCATATTTAGAGCCTTTAAATTGTTTCTCATCAGTGTTGCCTGAACAAACAATATTGTTGTTTTTCGACAGATAAACTTGACTGACGTTCTCTGGTCTGTTTCCAGTCATCACTGTCATCAGTCTCAGTTCCAGAACTATCTGAACTCCTGCCACTGGTGTCTGGTTGTAAATGACTGTTTGGACCTGAGTTGCTGGCTGGTTGTGGTCCTCCATCGTCCTCTCCATCAGCTTCTGCTGTCAGTGTTCTGTGTACAGATGAGCTGCTGGCTACAGGCTCAGCCTCTGTGCTCTCATCACTTCGGCTTTGATGAATCTGTGATGACGCTGGTTTTTCATCATCATTTTCACTCTTAACAGGGACGGCAGTGAAACCAAACTTGGTGAGATCTGCCTCCTCCAGCTGCTGAAGCTGCTCTCCCTGCTGACCTATCCGCAGCTTCTCTTCTTCTTTTTTGTCATCCTCCTGGTCAACACTCAGATTCCATTTCTGGTGTTCAGGGAGAGTTTCTTCTTTAATTACAACAATGGCTGCATGTCGGTAAAGAAACAATACAATTAATTTAACAATAAATGTGAACAACACTCACTAAAATAAAGTATCAGTGGTAAGTTTGACCTGATGACAGTAAGTTATTGCACTGATGGAACTGATAAAGTGGAAATGTACATCAGCATTTGCATTTACAATTCGCAAATTGTAATTCACGTCCTTGACTTCCACAATTGACTATTGCAGTGTTTTATTTTCTGGATTGCTATAAAATAGTGTAGGATGTCTACAGATGGTACAGAATTACTGTTGCTCTAGTTTTGATGAAAACCAGGAGGTTTCATCAGACATTCTGGCTTCCCTTCATTGACTCGAGGACCAGATTTCAAGATTTTGTTAGACATTTCAGGCTCTAAACAGTCATGAACTCAACTATCTTGCTGATAGTTGTCACTTAATGAGTGACAAGTTGACAGCTCTTGCTTGCCTCTACTGGTGGTTGGCTCTCACTGCGGTATTGTATCACTTCCTGTTCCGGAGCACAGCGGTGTTTTTCTGTATCTGTTAGCTGTTTAATCTGCGCAGTTAGATTGATCTAGATACCTAGATAACAATTTGTTTCACAGTGTAATCTTCACGTGCCTTAACTAAAGCACTCCCTCTGCTGAATCACCTCTAAATTATTTACAC
Organism: Thalassophryne amazonica; assembly: GCF_902500255.1. Classification (NCBI taxonomy): domain Eukaryota; kingdom Metazoa; phylum Chordata; class Actinopteri; order Batrachoidiformes; family Batrachoididae; genus Thalassophryne; species Thalassophryne amazonica. The sequence continues at coordinate 31,411,655 of NC_047114.1, read as the reverse complement.
ATTATTCACTTTGTGTGTTTTTAGGAATCCACTAGCTTAGCGCAGCTACTAGCTCTTAGCCGGTTTAGCATGGCAGCTTCTCCTGTCTCTGCTGCACTTTTCTGCTTTGGGTGTGAAATGTTTAGTTATTCCTCGGCCTCCTTTAGCAGTAATGGTACATGTAATAAGTGTAGCTTATTCGTAGCTTTGGAGGCCAGGCTGGGCGAATTGGAGACTCTACAGCTAGCCAGGCCCCTGTAGTCGGTGCGGACCAAGGTAGCTTAGCCGCCGTTAGTTTCCCTCTGGCAGATCCCGAGCAGCCGGGAAAGCAGGCCGACTGGGTGACTGTGAGGAGGAAGCGTAGTCCTAAACAGAAGCCCCGTGTACACCGCCAACCCATTCACACTTCTAACCGTTTTTCCCCACTCGACGACACACCCGCCGAGGATCAAACTCTGGTTATTGGCGACTCTGTTTTGAGAAATGTGAAGTTAGCGACACCAGCAACCATAGTCAATTGTCTTCCGGGGGCCAGAGCAGGCGACATTGAAGGAAATTTGAAACTGCTGGCTAAGGCTAAGCGTAAATTTGGTAAGATTGTAATTCACGTCGGCAGTAATGACACCCGGTTACGCCAATCGGAGGTCACTAAAATTAACATTGAATCGGTGTGTAACTTTGCAAAAACAATGTCGGACTCTGTAGTTTTCTCTGGGCCCCTCCCCAATCGGACCGGGAGTGACATATTTAGCCGCATGTTCTCCTTGAATTGCTGGCTGTCTGAGTGGTGTCCAAAAAATGAGGTGGGCTTCATAGATAATTGGTAAAGCTACCCAGCAGTGGGGAATAAGTTTCATTACACTAGAAGTCTTTCAGAAAGCGCTGTAACTAGGTTTAAGGATATGATTCCTTCTTTATGTTCTCTAATGCCATATACCAACACAGTGCAGAGTAGCTACCTAAACTCTGTAAGTGAGATAGAGTATCTTGTCAATAGTTTTACATCCTCATTGAAGACAACTTTGGATGCTGTAGCTCCTCTGAAAAAGAGAGCTTTAAATCAGAAGTGTCTGACTCCGTGGTATAACTCACAAACTCGCAGCTTAAAGCAGATAACCCGTAAGTTGGAGAGGAAATGGCGTCTCACTAATTTAGAAGATCTTCACTTAGCCTGGAAAAAGAGTCTGTTGCTCTATAAAAAAGCCCTCCGTAAAGCTAGGACATCTTACTACTCATCACTAATTGAAGAAAATAATAACAACCCCAGGTTTCTTTTCAGCACTGTAGCCAGGCTGACAAAGAGTCAGAGCTCTATTGAGCCAAGTATTCCTTTAACTTTAACTAGTAATGACTTCATGACTTTCTTTGCTAATAAAATTTTAACTATTAGAGAAAAAATTACTCATAACCATCCCAAAGACGTATCGTTATCTTTGGCTGCTTTCAGTGATGCCAGTATTTGGTTAGACTCTTTCTCTCAGATTGTTCTGTCTGAGTTATTTTCATTGGTTACTTCATCCAAACCATCAAAATGTCTATTAGACCCCATTCCTACCAGGCTGCTCAAGGAAGCCATACCATTATTTAATGCTTCGATCTTAAATATGATCAATCTATCTTTATTAGTTGGCTATGTACCACAGGCTTTTAAGGTGGCAGTAATTAAACCATTACTTAAAAAGCCATCACTTGACCCAGCTATCTTAGCTAATTATAGGCCAATCTCCAACCTTCTGTTGTGTGGGCCGCCAGAAGAGGAGGTACTGCTGGCCCACCACCAGAGGGCGCCCTGCCTGGAGTGCGGGCTCCAGGCACCAGAGGGCGCAGCCGCCTCACGGGAGCAGCCAGGGTGACAGCTGTCACGCATCACCTGCAACAGCTGTTACCAATCAGCAGGGATACATCAGCAGGACGATGTCTCCACCTCTTTGCCGAGATATCGTTCTACCTGGAAGGTAATATTCTCAGCTGACTGCTTGACAGTAACCTTTTGTGATTTTTGTGAGTGATAACAGACCTTTTTTCCAACGAGAGGTGGAGGTAGCTTTCCTGCCGTGCGGATTACTGGGTGCAAATGCGCCCACCTTTAATTGTGTTTTTGTTCCTCGCCAGCAGTACCAGGTCCGACACGCGGAGGCAGTGGCCACCTGGGAATTCGGGACTTGGCGGCTCCAGTATTCCCGGGGTCTGGTGGCGGAGGAAATCGTGTGGTTCCGGTTCTGCTTTGGACAGGTGTCTCCTATCTTCGAGCCTGCCCACACGACACCTTTGTGAATTGATTCTGATCTATTGTTGTAATCTGTTGTATTTGTTGTGCACATTCACAACAGTAAAGTGTTGTTATTTGACCTACTCCATTGTCCGTTCCTTTGCGCCCCCTGTTGTGGGTCCGTGTACCGACACTTTCCCAACACCTTCCTTTTCTCTCAAAAATTCTTGAAAGGGTAGTTGTAAAACAGCTAACTGATCATCTGCAGAGGAATGGTCTATTTGAAGAGTTTCAGTCAGGTTTTAGAATTCATCATAGTACAGAAACAGCATTAGTGAAGGTTACAAATGATCTTTTTATGGCCTCAAACAGTGGACTCATCTCTGTGCTTGTTCTGTTAGACCTCAGTGCTGCTTTTGATACTGTTGACCATAAAATTTTATTACAGAGATTAGAGCATGCCATAGGTATTAAAGGCACTGCACTGTGGTGGTTTGAATCTTATTTATCTAATAGATTACAATTTGTTCATGTAAATGGGGAATCTTCTTCACAGACTAAGGTTAATTATGGAGTTCCACAAGGTTCTGTGCTAGGACCAATTTTATTCACTTTATACATGCTTCCCTTGGGCAGTATTATTAGACGGCATTGCTTAAATTTTCATTGTTACGCAGATGATACCCAGCTTTATCTATCCATGAAGCCAGAGGACACACACCAATTAGCTAAACTGCAGGAATGTCTTACAGACATAAAGACATGGATGACCTCTAATTTCCTGCTTTTAAACTCAGATAAAACTGAAGTTATTGTACTTGGCCCCACAAATCTTAGAAACATGGTGTCTAACCAGATCCTTACTCTGGATGGCATTACCCTGACCTCTAGTAATACTGTGAGAAATCTTGGAGTCATTTTTGATCAGGATATGTCATTCAAAGCGCATATTAAACAAATATGTAGGACTGCTTTTTTGCATTTACGCAATATCTCTAAAATTAGAAAGGTCTTGTCTCAGAGTGATGTGAAAAACTAATTCATGCATTTATTTCCTCTAGGCTGGACTATTGTAATTCATTATTATCAGGTTGTCCTAAAAGTTCCCTGAAAAGCCTTCAGTTAATTCAAAATGCTGCAGCTAGAGTACTAACGGGGACTAGAAGGAGAAAGCATATCTCAACAATATTGGCCTCTCTTCATTGGCTTCCTGTTAATTCTAGAATAGAATTTAAAATTCTTCTTCTTACTTATAAGGTTTTGAATAATCAGGTCCCATCTTATCTTAGGGACCTCATAGTACCATATCACCCCAATAGAGCGCTTCGCTCTGACTGCAGGCTTACTTGTAGTTCCTAGGGTTTGTAAGAGTAGAATGGGAGGCAGAGCCTTCAGCTTTCAGGCTCCTCTCCTGTGGAACCAGCTCCCAATTCAGATCAGGGAGACAGACACCCTCTCTACTTTTAAGATTAGGCTTAAAACTTTCCTTTTTGCTAAAGCTTATAGTTAGGGCTGGATGAGGTGACCCTGAACCATCCCTTAGTTATGCTGCTATAGACTTAGACTGCTGGGGGGTTCCCATGATGCACTGAGTGTTTCTTTCTCTTTTTGCTCTGTATGCACCACTCTGCATTTAATCATTAGTGATTGATCTCTGCTCCCCTCCACAGCATGTCTTTTTCCTGGTTCTCTCCCTCAGCCCCAACCAGTCCCAGCAGAAGACTGCCCCTCCCTGAGCCTGGTTCTGCTGGAGGTTTCTTCCTGTTAAAAGGGAGTTTTTCCTTCCCACTGTTGCCAAGTGCTTGCTCATAGGGGGTCGTTTTGACCGTTGGGGTTTTTACGTAATTATTGTATAGCCTTGCCTTACAATATAAAGCGCCTTGGGGCAACTGTTTGTTGTGATTTGGCGCTATATAAATAAAATTGATTGATTGAACTTGTTCAGCCTTATGTGTCACCTCATGCCCTGTGGTGCTTGGATGCAGACTTGCTCTGTGTCTCAAGGGTTAAAAAGAAGTCAGCAGGCTTCAGAGCCTTTTTTTTTTTTTTGCCGTGGTCATATCTTGTGGAACAGGCTGCCTGTTGGCATTTGAAATGTGACTTTAAGACTGTTTTTCAAACTTATTTTCTGTCAACTGTAATTACTTAAGGTTTTTCATCTTTTCATTATTTTTTAACGTTGTATTTAATTCTTTTTTTGTTTTGTTTTTACTTTTGGTATATTATTACTATGATTATTATTATCATTATCATTACTACTTACATGGCACTCGAACAAGATGTCAGAAGTCGTCAAATACCATATGAACACATCAATAGTGACATTACAACTCATTAAAAATATATAAGCCAAATATTTTAATTCATAGTTCGTAAGGTTGCTGTTTGCTAAAACAAAATTTTAATAGACTGCATTTCTACAGCACTTTTTACCATCTGATACACATGTTCAAAGAGCTTTTGGCTGTTTATTCAAAATCTAGACGTTGAATAAACTTTCACTTTCAAGCCTTTTTTCAACATATTTTTACTATAACCATTTTATTAAACACTTATTCAATGTTAAAATGCTCCTTTTTTAAGGCTCAATTAATGATCATAACTTTTTTGTTAAAACTAGCAACACAACGTAGCCTTGCTGGTTATGCTCCAACCAAAGAGGTTATATATGAGAACTGGAGTCCACACTCCCAATGCTGCCCACTAAACGTGAACGTCCCTTCATGGACAGTGACATGACGCCTCCTAACCGGGCAAAATACTGACGAGATTCCCAGATGTTAACCCATTTTCAATGGGGATTCATGACTGAACACACTCAGAAAAACGCTCGCAAAATACGTGTTAAAATGCCATTTTGACCTGGATATTGCCAACATACGCAGCTTTCTGGCCTGTTTCTTGATGAGACTAATTGAAATTCTATGAACGGTGCTCAGTAAATTGCCCAGAACTAAAATGGCGACCAGATGAGATCATATTTTAAATAGAGGACTGGCGATTAAATATTTCACAGGCTGATGTTGGGTTTGCAGCACATTAGCTTTTCCATCTTATTTTCATTTTATTTACCTGCAGTGATTTTATAACTACTGCAGGGGTCACTATTGAGTGACCAGCACAGTTGTGCAGTGTGTCAATACACTCCTTGAGTGTAAGTAAATAAAGTTTACTTACTTACTTATCATCATCCCATCACTAGTTGCTGTATGTTGTTAAATGATTTAAAAATATGTTTAAAACATTCAAGGTAGTACAGCGCAGTTGGAACCAAAATAGACCGTATCGGAGTTCCGCACACGCAAGGGTTGATGGGATGCCAGTGTTACAAACAAACCCCTCAACTCTACACTACGTTCAGTGAAATAAACCCGTGCGCTTCTGCAAAACACGTCAATATCGCTCATGAGCGCGCGCCCTTCAAGGACATTTTGCACCTAAAGTAAGAATAATAAATGTTTTCTGATAGGAAATGAAAAAGTGGGCACGTGAATAACTTCTTCAGGCAGGTAAAATGGTCACCAGCCTGCATGAAAAAGCTTAATGTCACTCCCTGTACTGGAGGAGGGATCAACAAGCACTAAAACAGGTAGAAAAATCATGACGAAATAAGCTTTATCATCACACCCCTGCTTTAGCTCATAGCCAAGTTGAACTGTTGGGTTTGGGTGCAGTTCTGTGCGTTTCCCATCAGTAAAGTGTACACTGCAGACACGAGAATTCTTGTGTGTCCAGTAGTGACGTTAAGCTCGAGTCAGTCTGCTCGACACAGCATCGAGCTTTTTGAACCAGAAGCGTCAGTGAGCAGCGTTTCGAGCACGCCCCCATCACGTGACCACTGCAAGCGAGGCCTCGTTACGTCACACCACGTGTCGAGCTTCGCGGAAAATTCGAATAATCTGGGCGTTTCAATACGACCTGCCAAGTATTTAAATGAAATTTGAATCGCAGCTCAAACTGGGTTTTTGAGAGGAGGAGATTGCTCGCGACACTGTTATTGCCAAATACCACGTGAATCGGAGCCAAGGAAAGCATTAGTTTATATTTAGGTCTAGTTTAGAGTTTAGTATAGTTAGCGACATACACATAAGATCTAACATAGACAGACACACACCATACACAACAGGCATCCATTCATATACAACATTTATTCACACAGTACATCAACATAGGTTATAAGTTAGACTATATATTATAGGTAGATCAGAGACTGAGCTGAGTGACTGAAGAGCTGTGATTTTGTTGAAGTGAAAGGTGAGTGTGTGTGTGAGAGAGTGAGTAGTGGTGAGGAAGGGACATGGAGGAGCCAGTTCCAAAAAGAGCACGATCAATTGCTTGGGAGCACTTTGATCTAATAAGCCCTAAAAAGGTCAAGTGCTTGATTTGTGCTCAAGATTTGCGGTACAGTAACAATATGTCCTCAATGCTGCGACACCTGAGGTCCAAGCATCCCGAGACATCAATGGCTGCTGCTTCTGGAGCAGGAATTAGGCCATGTAAGCTATATTTTATTCTTTATCTAAGATTAAAACATACTCATAAACAAAAATAGCTCAGCATGTCATACTGTATTTCCATTAAAGGCAGACAAGCTGATTTGGATGAATCACTGGCGGACTATTGTGGTAGATGCGCAAGCGTTCAAAATAGTGGAGAGCAAAGCCTTCAGGGCTTTATTTCTGTGTAGGCTCTCAGTTGTCCAGGTGGTTTCCATATTAGAGAAGCTTGAATCTTCAACTGGACTGGGTTGCTTGACACGAGGACGTTTCACAAATCGCAGAAGCATCCTCAGCTAAAATTCTTGCTCTGGTAGTCTGACTTCTGTCTTGACTCTTGTAAGGTGAGGAGGCTTTTAGATGAGGAAGCTTCTGTGATTTGAAGCGAAACGTCCTCGCGTCAAGCAACCCAGTCCAGTCGAAGATTCAAGCTTCTCTAATTCAGGGCTTTACTACAAAGGTTTGACCCAACATACGTATGCCTTCAGAGGACAAGACCGGCTCAAATACTGAACGACACAAGTCGCAGTCTATCCCAATTTACAGAGAATGGCAAAAAAATATGTCGATGCCAGCAACATCAGTGCCTTGCGAGCGGGTCTTCTCCAAAGCTGGAGAGGTAGTGAGGCAGAAGAGGAGCTGATTAAAGTCCAGCACTGTTGAAATGATTTTTTTTTACTAAAAATTGTTGAAAGTTGCACAATCACTGTCTCCTATCCCCTTTATTCTAATTTACAAATTACAGCAACATAAGCACGTCTTTCTCACTTTTCCTGTCACATTTTATCCAAATATAGTTTGAGGAATGATAACACAAATCTACATATAGTCTACAATAAAGGCTTTCATAACCATTATGTGTGCATCTGTAGGGACTATTTATTACATTAAAAAGACACAATAATACATATGACACTTTTTAAAATTATTATTTTTCAAGAACAAACCACATCAGTCATGAATTAATGCAAACATTTGTCAGGGCACTCGCTCAAGGTAATTCTCAAAGCAATCCAGCAGATGTCATCCTTCAAACTATCAAACGCATCGAAGCAGTGTGTCGATTTTCAGCCAGTTGTGTTGCAGTGGCTCATTGGTTCATGAGGCTTCGAAATTGCCATCACTAGTGTCCAGTTCTTTACACTGCTGGACTCCAGCTGCTGCTTTCTGTTCACTAACGTTGTCCATTCTGCTCTCCTGGCTGGCTCAGCTGGGAATGGGAATAGCTGAAATGGCCTTGGGCAATCACAATCCCCAGATGCAAACCTGCAATGTACCACACTCTCTGCTTCCATTTCTCAATAGATTATGTGCTATCCCAGTCTTTCACTGCACATATCCTGCCCATCTTGCCTCTACTACCAGTTGAACATCTGCTGCTGGTCTGGGAGCTGTGTATCACTGAAGTCCAAGTGTTGAGAGTGAGATAAGCATGAATCGCTGATGTAAACAAAGCCTGATGCAACAGTAAGCAGTGCCTGACGTGCGCGTACGTTGGTTTGTTTGTAACGATAGCGACGACCGGAAGTGGATTCGCGTCATGCGCACTCGGAACTTCGAATCGGTCTATTGCGCCATGTTCCGAGTTGACGTTGCTCTCTCAATCAAGGCACACTAGTTGGAATGAAACATCCATAAACCACCGAATAGTCTGATTTGGATGAATTCATGGTTTCTGCAAGAAACACATAAAGCAATGTGATTTTCGTTCCAAATCCTAACACACAGTACTTATAACAGAAACACTAATAACTGTTTACAACTTATTTAACATAATATCGTCTCAACAGACCACATAGCGGCTAGTTAGCTTAGCCCTTAGCTAATAATACCAAATAACTTAAAACATCCCCACTCGGGAGGAATCACTATCAACACCACGCAACATCCATCCCAGACAAAACAGAAAACCCTCTGCAAATAAGTAACTCATCCTCTTCACGATGAAATTATACTTTAAAAGCAGCGTTGTCGTGTCAAAAATAACTGGTCCTAACGCGACCGAAGCTAACAGCGCATTGGGGCTGTCCAAATCGATGCCTGACCTAAATAACAACTAATACAACTAAAGGGAATTTACAACACAACGGATTTGCACCGATCTAAAAAATAACCCAGGTGACTAGCAAAAAAAAAAAAAAAAAGAAGCTAAAATCCACCACAAAGCGGAGATTTTTCATTCCTGCATCTCTGCACATAAATTTGTTGTTGTTGTTCATTCGGCTGCTCCCAGGGGTCGCCACAGCGGATACAGCCAGATCCATATTGGTAATTGGCACAAGTTGTAAGTAAACAAAATGCTACTCATCTGAACAAACATTATGCAATTTTTTTTTAAATAGAATAATTAGTATTGGTATGTATTTATGACTCAAACAGCGTCATCTAGCAAAATATCAATGATATCAATGGCTCAACAGAAGGGTAATGTAGCCTCAGGGGCCCATTACAATAAGCCATCTCACAGTTACAAGTGCGCATGCCTCATACTATGGGCCCATTATTTGTGGATCTGGTTACACATTTGTGGATTGAAATACACTTTCGCTAATACTTTTGCTAAAATAATGCCCCCATAGTTTGACCTTTAATTAGCATTCAACACAGTCGAAACTATTCCATTTTTTAATCCTTTCATTTCAACCAATAACTTGCATCACTTTTTAACAAAATTGGAGCAACTTTAAGTTTTGACCTCTGCACAAACTGACACTGACCTTTTTTTGCTGTTTTTACCCCATAACTCCATAACTTTCAGTCCCAGATAGCCCAAACTATACCTTTTTAGAATCCTTATGATCATGCAAATAATGTGATATAGTTTTCAATATGATCAGAGCATCTTTTAATTTTGACCCCTGTGTAATTCTTCAATTGACCCCTACCAGGCTGCCTATTGAAAATTCAGGTGGCTAATCATTTATTTTAAAAAAGTGATGTCTATGGAGTATTTGTCCGAATTTGATGCTTGTATCACTATTTGCAGGATTCATCTCTAAATATTCTCTTAGCTGCTGCACTAATTCACACACGCATGCACACCTACGGACAATTTTAAGTTTCCAGTCCACCTAACCTGTGTGTCTTTGAATGCCTTTGGATGTGGGAGAAAGCTGGAATACCCAGAGAGAACCCACACATTCATGGGGAGAACAAGCAAGCTCCACAAAGAAAGGCCACAGGTGGGAATCGAACCCATGACCTCCTCGCTGTGAGGAAACAGTGATAACCACTTAGCAACCGTACTGCCCAAAATAAAAGAACAGAAGGGGCTTATTGTATATCATTTACAAATAAATAATAATAATAAATAACATTGCAAATTAATTATTCAGAAATTATGTGAATGTCTGGATGTTTTTTTTAAGATTCTGTCTCTCACAGTTGAAGTGTACCTATGATAAAAATGACATCCCTCTCCAGTCTTTGTAAGTGGGAAAACTTGCTAAATCGACAGTCTCTCAAATACACATACACTGTATATGGCTTATAAAATGTTAGTTTCTGGTATCTGAATACTTCTCAATAGCTGTTACTAAGTCGGTTTGTGATGGCAAAGTTGGAAATGTAGTCCAGTTGGTGCAGTCATGGTGGAATTGTAATGGAGGCTACATTATTCTTCTTTTGAGCTATTGATATTTTGCTAGATGATGCTGTTTGAGTCATAAATACATACCAATACTAAGTATTTTTTTTTTAATTTAAAGTATTTTTTTTTATTTAAATATTATTTACAAATTTATGTACAGAGATGCAGGGATGAAAAATCTCTGCTTTTTGGTGGATTTTAGCTTATTTTGCCAGTCGCCTGGGTCATTTTTTTAGATCAGTGTAAATCCGTTGTGTTGTAAATTCCCTTTAGTTGTATTAGTTGTTATTTAGGTCAGGCACTGAGTTGGACAGCCCCAATGCGCTGTTAGCTTCGGTCGCGTTAGGACCAGTTATTTTTGATACCAACAACGCTGCTTTTAAAGTAGAATTCCTTCGTGAAGAGGGTGAGTTACTTATTTAGAGAGAGTTTTCTGTTTTATCTGGGATGGATGTTGTGTGGTGTTGATAGTGATTCCTGTCGAGTGGGGATGTTTTAAATTCTTTGGCATTATTGTCTAAGGGCTAAGCTAACTAGCCGCCATACTGTATTAATAAGCACCGTGTGTTTAGGATTTGGAACGAAAATCACATTGTTATATTTGTGTTTCTGTCTTGCAGAAATCATTAATTCGTCCAAACTGTTAATTCAGACCATTCAGTGGTTTATGGATGTTTCATTCCAACTCCTGTGCTCCCTGCATGTTAACCCTCTGGGGTCTGAGGGCGTTTTTTGGACAGTTCACTCGCCTGGCATAAATGTTTTATTATTGCTGTTAACAGCTCTCCCTGCATCCCGCAATCAAGTTCTATGTCTCTTTTTTCAGGACAACCTGTGCTTTCAGAATATATATGTTTTTTGTTGTGTTTTATAAGTGTAATAAAGGTTTACAATCAAAAATAGGCAAGGAAAAAATAAAGCGAAAAATAATTTTCCACACACATTTATTCAAAACACACAGCAAACTATAATAAACTGTTTTGACACTTTATAAAGGTAATTTGAGGTCTTGTGTGAAAGGCTGTACAACAAAAAAGGTTCAAACAATAAACACAAATGCACATTTTGAACAATATATACAAAATATACAATATACAAAATGGTCTATGCGTTTTGTTGTCCATTGATATGGTAAACAGTGCTTTACGCAGAGAAAGAAACAGAGTTATCCAGTAACATTCACATGCAAACTAGTGGAGCAATCCTGATCCTGAAGAGTTACACACTCTTTGTTTGAGCACGTGAGATTGTCATCAGAGGCTGTCTGTGTGCTCCTGCTTTCACTGATCGCTGTGCGTAATGGCGCAGGGCACACTGAGTATGTACTAATAGTATGTAATCATTGGAGCACCCAGGGGGCTATTCAAACGGGCCAACTAGTAACATATCACTCCTGAGAACGATCTTTGGCTTTTCACGTGATGTAAATCTGCCCTACGATTGGATTTTGGAAAACCATGTGATGATGAACCAATTGGACACTCACATTGCACACCTCATCACACAGCTTCTATAAGGAGTACAAAGATGGCCGATGGCTGGCTCGAAAGTCTGTGGAGTTAACTTTTCAGCAAAAAAAAAAAAAAAAGTAAGTCTCTATCTCATATCATTAAAAAGTTATTTATAATTTAGTAAAGCTTGGTCTTAGCCATCGTATCCGACGGCATCGGCCCCAGAGGGTTAAACTGAGCCATTCAAATTCATCTGTTAGGCAACAAATCTGCATATAAAGGCTCTGAACTGTTCCTGTGTGTCCATGTCTACTCTCTGACCAGAGTTCTGTGTTGCTAAAGTAGATCAGCAAATTAACAATTATCAACATATCACATTACCAACACCACAGAGAAAAAATGAGGGGGCTATATATGTATAATGTGTTGCCAATCTGACAACATCGTATGGTGTTCATCCACTTCTCAAAGATCTAAAGACAAGACCAGAGGTGGCCAAACCGATTGTATCTGTAGACGGCATTACTTTACAGGTATGATTAGTTTTTGTTACTTCATGTTGAAAATATATATATTTGTGAGTTCTTGTGAGAAAACTACTAGACCAGTGATTTTGAAGAAGTTTTTTTTTCTCACCAAAAGGGGAGCTGCACTCACTGCAGTTTATTATCTGGAATAGTGCAGATTGCATCGCAGAGCTTCTAGAATTCAAACCTTTTCTTGGGTGGGGGGAGCATGCCCCCTAGTAATTTTTTTGTTTCATCTTTTTTCATTTTTCACTACTTTTAATCCCTGGAGATGGTGAATATAAAATCAGACTTTTTACATCTTACGAGGTCTGTGAGAAAAGTATCCGACCTTATTATTTAAAAAAAAAAAAACCATATGGATTTGAATCACGTGTGATTACATCAGCCAAGCTTGAACCCTCGTGGGCATGCAAGAGTTTTCTCACACCTGTCGGTGACGTCATTCGCCTGTGAGCACGCCTTGTGGAAGGAGTGGTCCAGCCCCCTCGTCAGAATTCCTTTGTCTGAGAAGTTGCTGAGAGACTGGCGCTGTACTTGATCAAAATTTTTTCAAAAACTGTGAGGCACATCCGAGTGGACACCATTCGAGAAATTCAGCTGGTTTTCGGTGAAAATTTTAACGGCTGATGAGAGATTTTGGATTGTTTCTATCGCTGTAAGGACTTCCCACAGAGCGGGATGTCGCGCAGCGCTCCGAGGCGACGTCGTCATCCTGTTTCAAGCTGAAAACCTCCAAATTGAAGCCTCTGTTGACCCAGGACGTCGTGAGAGAACAGAGAACTTTCAGAAGAGGTCGGAATCAGCAGTTTATCCGGACATTCCACTGTTAAAGGAGATTTTTTTTAATGAAAGACGTGCGGACAGATTGGCCGGCGCGGCACGCCCGCCACAGGAAAAACACTCCGTTGGAAGCCTTAAGGACAAGTTGGAACATGCCCTGCTGTTAAACAATTTCTCAGATACTCAGCTGAAAGCCACCAAAAGTCGCCTGGATTTTACAAATGGTTATCAACACGGAGGTGTTTCTGCGAGCCGACGCGCCAATCCGTCCGCACGTCTTTCATTAAAAAAATCTCTAACAGTGGAATGTCCGGATAAACTGCTGATTCTGACCTCTTCTGAAAGTTCTCTGTTCTCTCAAAACGTCCTGGGTCAACAGAGGCTTAAATTTGGAGGTTTTCAGCTTGAAACAGGATGACGACGTCGCCTCGGAGCGCTGCGCGACGCCCCGCTCCATGGGAAGTCTTTACAGCGATAGAAACGATCCAAAATCTCTCATCAGCCGTTAAAATTTACACCGAAAACCAGCTGAATTTCTTGAATGGTCTCCACTCGGATGTGCCTCACAGTTCTTGAAAAAATTTTGATCAAGCACAGCGCCAGTCTCTCAGCAACTTCTCAGACAATGAAAATCCGACGAGGGGGCTGGACCACTCCTTCCACAAGGCGTGCTCACAGGCGAATGACGTCACCAACAGGCGTGAAAAAACTCACACATGCGCACGAAGGTTCAAGCTTGGCTGATGTAATCACACGTGATTCAAATCCATATAGTTTTTTTTTTAAATAAAACTGTCGGTTTCTTTTCTAATAGACCTCGTATACTACATTTAAATTTGGAAACATTTACAATGTCTCATTATTGTCTTTTTGCTTTGCCACAAAATGGGGACGATGTCTCATTGTCTTCATTTCTCTTCCTGATCACTTACCATGTAAGTTCAGAGAACACTTAATTTTATTTTAACACTGTCTTAGTTTGATTTGAACATACATCTTATGGACATTAATATCATCTCTCTGTGTTGCTAATTAGCTGGTTGCAGCAGATACGCAAGGAATACGTGGATGTCAGGCGATCTGTGATCAGGGTTGAAGTCTTTCTTGAGGATTTCAGTGTTGTCTCACGCTTGTGATTGGTCAGCCTGGGTAGCAGAGCAGCAGCAGATGATTAAATTAGCCTGTTTTTAGCCTTTCGTCCACTTGGTCGTTGACTCTCTTTTGTGTGTTTTAAAGTCTTTCTACAAACATGCCTGAAATCCAGCAGCTGAGGGACATGTTGAAACTACAGCGAACACCTTCTGATGAAAGAATGACCGCCACCGTCTCTAAACCGTACAACATAGCTGGTCTCACTACTGTCTTGTAAACTTTCCCCTTCACTCTTTCTGATAATCTTCGGTCACAAATCACTCCTGCCACCTTTCTCCACCCACTCCACCCTGCCTGCACTCTCTTCACCTCTCTACCAGTCTACCAGTCATTCTCCATTACTTTTAACAGTTGACCCCAAATATTTAAACTCATGTACTTTCACCACTTCTACTCCTTGTAACTGCACTATTCCACTGGGCTCCCTCCCATTCACACACTTGTACTCCGTCTTGCTTCTACTGACTTTCATTCCCCTTCTCTCCAAAGCATATCTCCACCTCTCCAGACTAGACTCAACTTGCTCTCTACTGTCACTGTCTGATCTCATCCGTCAACCTGTCCATCACCACTGCAAACAAGAAAGGACTCAGAGCTGATCCTTGGTGTAATCCCACCTCCACCTTGAATGAGTCTGTCATTCCTACTGCACATCTCACCGCTGTCACACTATTCTTGTACATGTCCTGCACTACCCTAACATACTTCTCTGCCACTCCAGACTTCCTCATACAATACCGCAGCTCTTCTCTTGGCACCCTATCATAAGCTTTTTCTATGTCCACAAACACACAATGTAGCTCTTTCCGGCCTTCTCTGTACTTCTCCAACAGCATTCTCAGAGCAAACATTGCATCTGTAGTGCTCTTTCTCGGCATGAAACCATATTGCTGCTCACAGATCTTCACCTGTTTTCTAAGCCTAGCTTCTACTACTCTTTCCCATAACTTCATGCTGTGGCTGATCAACTTTATGCCTCTGTAGTTACTGCAGCTCTGCACATCACCCTTGTTCTTGAAAATAGGAAAAAGCACACTTCGTCTTCACTCTTCAGGCATCCTCTCACTTTCCAAGATTTTATTAAACAATCTGGTTAGAAACTCCACTGCCATCTCTCCGAGACATTTCCATGCCTCCACTGGAATGTCATCTGGACCAGCTGGCTTTCCATTCTTCATCCACTTCATAGCAGCCCTCACTTCCTTACTAATCTCTTGTACTTCCTCACTTACTCTCACCACATCATCCAGCCTTTTCTCTCGCTCATTTTCTTCATTCATCAGCTCTTTAAAATATTCCCTCCACCTTCTCAGCACACACTCCTCACTTGTCAGCACATTACCATGTGCATCTTTTACCACCTTTACCTGCTGCACATGCTTTCCAGCTCTGTCCCTTTGTCTGGCCTTTTCTCCTTCCTTACTATTCAACTTCTTGTACAGCTTGCAATATGCCTTTTCCTTCGCTTTTGCCACTTCTCTTTTCGCCTTACGCCACATCTCCTTGTACTCCTGGCTACTTACTTCATCTTGCCGACTATCCCAAAACTTTTTCGCCAACCTCTTTCTCCTTATGCTTTTCTGGACCTCTTCATTCCACCACCAAGTCTCCTTCTCTTCCTTCCACTGTCCAGATGTCATACCCAGTACTGTCCTAGCTGTCTCCCTCACCACATCTGCAGTACTTTTCCAGTTGTCCAAAATTTCTTTCCCTCCAACCAGTGCTTCTCTCAGCTGCTCGCTAAATTTCACACAACAGTCTTCCTCCTTCAGCCTCCACCATCTGATCCTTTGTTGAGCTCTCGCTCTCTTCTTTACCTCTAAAGTCATCCTACAAACAACCATCTTATGCTGTCTAACGACACTCTCTCCTGCCACCACCTTACAGTCTCTGATTTTCTTTTAGCTTGCATCTCCTATAAAGAATGTAGTCCAGCTGTGTGCACCTTCCTCCACTCTTATGTTATCCTGTGCTCCTCTCTTTTCTTAAAGTAGGTGTTCACCACAGCCATTTCCATCCTTTTTGCAAAATCAACCACCATCTGTCCTTCCCCATTCCTATCCTTGATACCATATCTACCCATTACTTCCTCATCACCTCTGTTCCCTTCACCAACATGCCCATTGAAGTCTGCTCCTTTCACCACTCTTTCATGCTTGGGCACACTCTCCACCACCTCATCTAACACACTCCAGAAATCTTCTTTCTCCTTCATCTCACAACCTGCCTGTGGGGCATATGCACTGATGATATTCATCTTCACCCCTTCAATTTCCAACTTCACACTCATCACCCTGTCAGACACTCGCTGAACCTCCAACACACGTTTAACATACTCTTCCTTTAAAATGACCCCAACGCCATTTCTCTTCCTGTCCTCACCATGGTACAACAACTTGTACCCACTGCTGATGCTCCTGCTCTTGCTTCCCTTCCACTTGGTCTCTTGCACACACAATATGTCTACCTTTCTCCTCTCCATCATATCAGCCAGGTCTCTCCCTTTACCAGTCATACTACCAACATTCAAAGTCCCCACTCTCATTTCCACCCTTCTAGTTTTCTTCTTCTCCCGCTGTTTGTGGAAACGTTCTCCTCCTCTTCTTCGTCGTCTTCGCCCAGCAGTAGCCCAATTTCCACCGGCACCCTGTTCGGCAACAGCACCGGTGGCGGACGTTGTTAACCCAGGCCTCGACCGATCCGGTATGGAAATTCGATTCTTCGTCTGCATAGTTGGGTTGGCTTGTTTTACGCCGGATGCCCTTCCTGACGCAACCCTCCTCCTTTATCCGGGCTTGGGACCGTCACTCAGAATGTACTGGCTGCAGACCCCATGTGGCTGATATAACAAAAGAGGAAAAGGGCTGGATGCTGTTTTTAATCCTCTAAATCTCTCCTACAAAACAGGTTTGTTCACTCAGCTTTGTTTGTTTTACTGATACTTTATAACATGTTGTTGTAACGGTCAAATATTTTTCTCCTCGGGTATTCCTCCAGTGATTCTGTCAATACTTACGCAACAGGATCAGGAGGATTTTGATGAAAGATGCATGTAAGATTTCTCCATATTCTGTAAAATCTCTGGATAATTTATTCCTGAAGGAAAGTGATGTCACCACCCTCAATGCTTTGGCTCTCTTTGTCCAAGATCAGCAGGGACTTTCAGTTTAGAAATGAACAAAGGTAACTGAAAGGATTCTGGTGGTTGTGATTTGTGTATTGTGGTAAATAGTGGTTTGGTTTATTTTAATCCAACACTTGGCACGAAAAGGTCAACATCAGTAACCTGTTGTACATGGGTAAGAGCAGCTCTGGTTATGAGCAGACAAAGAATAATTATCTTTGCCCCCAGAATTTATTCATCACTGCAATACTAATTCAAATCAACATAAATTGCTGGTGTGGTTACACGTGGTCTGCAGCTGTGAGGCCAGTTGGCTGTACTGCCAAATTCTCTGAAGCACCTTTGGATACAGCTTATGGTTGAGGAATGAACATTCAATTCACGGGCAACAGCTCTGGTGGACATTCCTGCATTCATCATGCCAATTGCATGCTCCCTCAAAACCTGCGACGTCTGTGGCATTGTGCTGTGTGATCAAACTAAACATTTAAGAGTGGCCTTTTATTGTGGCCAGCCTAAAGCACACCTGTGCAATAATTATGCTGTCTAATCAGCATCTTGATACGCCACACCTGGGAGGTGGGCTGCATTATCTTGGCAAAGGAGAAGTGCTCACTAACACAGATTCAGACAGATTTGTGAACAATATTTGAGAAAAATGGGTCTTTTGTAATTTATAAATGTTTTAGATTTTTGAGTTTATCATGAAAAATGGAAGCAAAAACAAAAATGTTGTTTATATTTTTGTTCAGTGTATATTATTCAGTCATGGCCCTGTGATGAGGATAAACAAAACAAACTTCTGTTGATGTTTAACAATGTTTTGTTGTTTTTGTTTTTTGTTTTTAATAAAACTCTTATTATAATAGGGACTGAACAAGCCAGGTGGTAGGCGAGACCATACTGTGCTTCCGGTTATACTTGTGATATGGCCTCAAATTATGAATGAATGAGGTAATTTCGGTACAAAGAAAAGAAACGTCAATACAAAATAAAACAAAACTGATTTGTCAGTCAATCTAGGTAATGGAAAGGTTGTAGGTAAAAGCAAAAGCTTATATATACCTACCCCTTTTACCTCACTAACATTTGCTTCTCACAACAAAAGCAAAATAAGCACAACAAGCAAAGCACAAACCTTTGAAGGTAATCAGTAAACTTAAATTTCTCATCATAACAAAATAAGTAATAATTGTGCACAACGCACAATCCAAAGGTAATAGTACAAAATCAATACTGAATTGTCCATACAGTAACCAGAAATTATATTCCAAATTTTCACTCCTTTTACAGACACACTTTTTTTTTTTATACAGTAGTTGGAATCCTTGGCTTATCAAATATCAATATTCCCGTCAAATATAGATATAGATTTTGGACATGTTGAGGTAAAAGTTTGTTTTTGGTTTTGTATATAGTTTGTATTGTAATGTAGTCAACTAAATCTATGAATTTCAGAATATTTAAGCAAATAAATAATGGGTTGGTTGGCTCATGGGAAGATTTATTACTGATCATTCTTGTGACTTTCTTTTGCAATGGAAATATTGAATTAATTTTTGTTTTATGTGTTTCCCCAGACCTCAATGCAATATGTCATATATGGCACTATTAATGCATAACATAAAGTGAAGAGTATTAAGAGAAGAAATCTTGAGTTTTGTATAGAATTGCAATGGATTTTGACATTTTGGATTTAATAGAAGTTTAAGTTGGTTTCCAACTTAATTTATCATCGATAACAACTCCAAGAAATTTCAGTTTCAGCATCATGTATTGTTAAGCTCCTACTTGAATTCCTGGGCTTATTTCCAAACATACAACCCCTGGCAAAAATTATGGAATCCCAGGCCTCGGAGGATGTTCATTCAGTTGTTTAATTTTGTAGGGAAAAAAGCAGATCACAGACATGACACAAAACTAAAGTCATTTCAAATGGCAACTTTCTGGCTTTAAGAAACACTATAAGAAATCAAGAAAAAAAATTGTGGCAGTCAGTAACGGTTACTTTTTTAGACCAAGCAGAGGGAAAAAAATATGGAATCACTCAATTCTGAGGAATAAATTATGGAATCACCCCGTACATTTTCATCCCCAAAACTAACACCTGCATCAAATCAGATCTGCTCGTTAGTCTGCATCTATAAAGGAGTGAACACACCTTGGAGAGCTGTTGCACCAAGTGTACTGACATGAATCATGGCTCCAACACGAGAGATGTCAATTGAAAACAAAGGAGAGGATTATCAAACTCTTAAAAGAGGGTAAATCATCACGCAATGTTGCAAAAGATGTTGGTTGTAAACCGTAAACTGAACTCTCTTTCTGTCAGACCTGCAATCCTTTATTGTTTTTATGTCTTGTCTGTGTTGATTGATTGATTGATTTGCATTGTCGATAAGACAGATGGATTTGGCATTCAAATAAAAGAAAAAATAATCCTTTGAACATGCTCTTTGAACATGTGTATCAGATGGTAAAAAGTGCTGTAAAAATGCAGTCCATTAAGGGTTTTGCGAACAGCAACATTGCAAAGTATGAATTAAATTATTTGGTTTATATATTTTTAATGAGTTGTAATGTCACTATAGATGTGTTCATATCATATTTGATGAATTCTGACATCTTGTTTGAGTGCCATGTAAGTAGTAATAATCATCCATCTTCTGTACCCGCTTACTCCAATTAAGGGCCGCGAATGGCCGGAGCCCATTCCAGCTGTCATGGAGTGTGAGGCAGGGTACACCCTGGACAGGACGACGATCTGTCGCAGGGCCACATATAGACAAACAAACACATTCACACACACCAAGGGTCAATTTAAAATTTTCATTTCACCTAACATGCAGGTCTTTGGATGTGGGAGGAAGCTGCAGCACCCGGAGAGAACCCACACAAACACAGGGAGAACATGCAAACTCCACACAGAAAGGCCACAGGTGGGAATCGATCCCATGACCTTCTTGCTGTGAGGCAAAATTTTAAACTAATCCTGATGTACATTTCCACTTTATCAGTTCCATCAGTGCAATAACTTAATGTCATCAGGTCAGACTCAGAACACTGATACTTCATTTGAATGAGTGTTGTTCTAACATTTGTTGTTAATTTGTTTCATTGCAGACATGCAGCCGTTCTTGGTGATTAAAGAAGAAACTCTCCCTGAACACCAGGAATGGAATCTGAGTGTTGACCAGGAGGACATTCAAGAAGAAGAGAAGCTGTGGATAAGTCAGCAGGGAGAGCAGCTTCAGCAGCTGGAGGAGGCAGATCTCACCAAGTTTGGTTTCACTGCCATCCCTGTTAAGAGTGAAAATGATGATGAAAAACCAGAGTCATCACAGCTTCATCAAAGCCGAAGTGATGAGAGCACAGAGGCTGAGCCTGTAGCCAGCAGCTCATATGTACACAAAACACTGACAGCAGAAGCTGATGGAGAGGACGAGGGAGGACCACAACCAGCCAGCAACTCAGGTCCAAACAGTCATTTACAACCAAATACCAGTGGCAGGAGTTCAGACAGTTCTGGAACTGAGACTGATGACAGTGATGACTGGAAACAGACCAGAGAACTTCAGTTAAGTTTTACCTGTCGAAAAAATACCAGTATTGTTCCTTCAGGGAACACGGTTGAGAAACAATTTAAAGACTCTAAATATGGAAAAGCATCTGGTCACATGAACAACTCAGAGCAACAAAAGGAGAGGCAAGCAAGAAGAAAACCATTTAGCTGTTCTGATCAGAGTAAAAGACAGAAACAGAAGGGCACTCTGAACAAACACATTAGAATTCAGACAGGGCAAAAAGCATTTGTCTGTTCTGAGTGTGGTCAAAGATTTGGACGAAAGAGCAACCTGAAAACACACATGATAATTCATACAGGGCATAAAGCATTTGTCTGTTCTGAGTGTGGTCAAAAATTTGGACGAAAGTGCACCCTGAAAATACATATGATAATTCATACAGGGCAAAAAGCATTTGTCTGTTCTGAGTGTGGTCAAAAATTTGGACGAAAGAGCCATCTGATCACACACATGATAATTCATACAGGACAAAAAGCATTTGTCTGTTCTGAGTGTGGTCAAAGATTTGGACACAAGAGCCACCTGATCACACACATGATAATTCATACAGGACAAAAAGCATTTGTCTGTTCTGAGTGTGGTCAAAGATTTGGACACAAGAGCCACCTCGTCACACACATGATAATTCATACAGGACATAAAGCATTTGTCTGTACTGAGTGTGGTCAAAGATTTGGACATAAGAGCACTCTGAACACACACATGATAATTCATACAGGGCAAAAAGCGTTTGTCTGTTCTGAGTGTGGTAAAAGATTTGGACAAAAGAGCAACCTGAAAACACACATGATAATTCATACAGGGCAAAAAGCATTTGTCTGTTCTGAGTGTGGTAAAAGATTTGGACAAAAGGGCACCCTGAAAACACACATGACAATTCATACAGGGCAAAAAGCATTTGTCTGTTCTGAGTGTGGTAAAAGATTTGGAGAAAAGGGCACCTTGAACAGACACATGATAATTCATACAGGACAAAAAGCATTTGTCTGTTCTGAGTGTGGTAAAAGTTTTGGACAAAAGAGCCACTTGAACACACACATGATAATTCATACAGGGCAAAAAGCATTTGTCTGTTCTGAGTGTGGTCAAAGATTTGGACAAAAGGGCAACCTGAACACACACATGATAATTCATACAGGGAGTTCCTACTGGACACGAGCCTTGAGTGTCCTCAGTCCCACTGTGAAGGGGTTTGCCAGGAGAGATCTTGGTATGAGGATGTTTCATAAGAAACAAACCCCAGTTAAAAACTCCACAAAGTGCCTAGGCACCAGGGCGTGTGAAGAAAGTAATGGTGCAACTTCTCCCAGTGCTGTGGGGAGACATCTCTTCTGTGGCAGCATTCAGCTGGGTCATCCACCAGATAAAAAAGCTGGAGTTTTAAACCTAACCAGTCACCTTCTACCGAGAGGCAGACTGCTGTAGGCTAGTGACTAAACAATAACCCTAATTAGCACCTATTGTGCTCTAGTTAGCACCCTCCTAATGACAGGGCAGCCGTCCCTCCTAATGATGGGACGGACGACTCTCCTGATGACGTGAATGACTCATTACCATGAACAAAAGACTGAAACTGCTTTGACCTTAGTACCCCATTGTAAACAGGGGACAAAGCATGTCTCAGACCCGCTCCCCGGTTAAGGCTGGGTTTCATCTGTTTCACATAAAATGCCTCCTTCACTCCTCTCTCAAACCATTTCCTTTGTAGTGTTTGTTACAGTTTTCCTGACATCTGATAGAATACACTACATTGCTCTGTTTGTAACTAGGGATCCTGTCCTTAGGGTGAACTAATTTCTGTCTCATGGTGTTAACATGTTTAAAGTAAACTGGGATTTTGTACTGTCTGAAGATCCTCTGTAGTTTTTCCCGTACTCTTGCTAAATAAGAGAGAGACACTCCTCTTCTTCTTGGCTCCGTCTCCTGTCTGTCTGGTCTCTTTGTTCTTTGAGACTTTTGCACTTTATCCGGGGACCATCGTGGGTAACCACATACTGTGAGGGCTTTCCAGACATGTTGTTGTTGTTCTTTAGCCCTTCCCTCTGTAGTTGTGGGCACCTGTAGGGCTCTACTGGCGTCCAGATGCTCATATTGCCATGAACACTACTGGCTAGTAGTTGGCAGTAGAGCATTAAAAACTTACCAAAACAAATATTCCAGATAATCCGTGTCTGCTACGTTTAAGCTGCATAGAATTTAATAAACGCAAACTGAATTTCAGTTGTCTTATATATACACACACACACACACACACACATACGAGGTCTGTCAATAAAGTATAGGTCCTTTTTATTTTTTTCAAAAACTATATGGATTTCATTCATATGTTTTTACGTCAGACATGCTTGAACCCTCGTGCGCATGCGTGAGTTTTTCCACGCCTGTCGGTGACGTCATTCACCTGTGAGCACTCCTTGTGGGAGGAGTCGTCCAGCCCCTCGTCGGAATTCCTTTGTCTGAGAAGTTGCTGAGAGACTGGCGCTTTGTTTGATCAAAATTTTTTCTAAACCTGTGAGACACATAGAAGTGGACACGGTTCGAAAAATTAAGCTGGTTTTCGGTGAAAATTTTAACGGCTGATGAGAGATTCTGAGGTGATACTGTCGCTTTAAGGACTTCCCACGGAGCGAGACGTCGTGCAGCGCTCCCAGGCGCCGTCGTCAGCCTGTTTCAAGCTGAAAACCTCCACATTTCGGGCTCTATTGATCCAGGACGTCGTGAGAGAACAGAGAAGTTTCAGAAGAAGTCGGTTTCAGCATTTTATCCGGATATTCCACTGTTAAAGGAGATTTTTTTTAATGAAAGACGTGCGGGCGGATTGCAGCGTCGGCTCGCAGCCGCTGCGACGCTCCGCCACAGGAAAAACACCTCTGTTGGAAGCCTTAAGGACAAGTTGGAACATGTCCAGCTGTTAAACAATTTCTCATATACTCACTCCACTGAAAGCCATCAAAAGCCGCCTGGATTTTACAAATGGTTATCAACACGGAGGTGTTTTTCCTGTGTCCCGACGCGCGGACCCATCCGCACGTCTTTCATTAAAAAAAAATCTCCTTTAACAGTGGAATATCCGG